>NW_017307494.1:188557-218874 GCF_000935625.1 Nanorana parkeri | reverse complement strand
ACCAGTCCAGAAATCATTTTGTTATTTGCATAACCTCTCCCAAGAGCCCACTGCTTGCATTAGGTTTGAGTGATCTTGAGAGGAGTACTGAGCTAGGGTGCTGTGATGTGTTTAAAAAGCTACGTACAGCACTCTGCCAGCCCCTTCCACCAGCCAGAATCTTTCTACATTGCATGGGGAAGCACAGATACCCAATGATGACATCACTGGGTCTAAAATAAGGTATGTAATGAAAACGTAAAGGATTTATTAAAAAATCTCATAAAGTTCAGGGGGGTGGGGACCAGGAAAGGCTAAATATAAGCAGAATAAACTTCAGCTTTAAATTGCTCCTGCAGGCAAGTCTGCTTCCTACAATGATCACCAGACTAATATCTATATTGCTATATCTAAATTGCATACAGGTAAATGACATAGATTTCATATCTCATCAATACTTACAGCATCCATAATTTCAAACTTCTTTTTGGCTTGCAAGACATTGATCTGTATACAAAAAGCAGACATGATTTCACATTGTGATTTGCAGCAGATTAAATCAGTGCATAGTGACATAAGAAATCATAAGATCACACACGACCATCAGAGCAGGTTTGCTTCATTATGCATGGACGTTACTAGTTCTATCAAACTGATTGGGTAGATACTAATTAGGTCCACAAAACGGCGCTATATGTAGCAAGTACTCCTAAATAATATGTGTGTCATGGTTGTGTTACGGTTTGCAGTGCTGTCATGCAGGATCCCTGGTTCCATTTTCACAACGATCTTCCTATAAGATTATATATGCATTCAATGTATTTTGTACATGTTATTTACCTGAGAAAAGTAGAAGAATGGACACCGGCACTCCGGTAGCAAATCAAGTCTGTCTATTTTTTTTACGTACATGTTGCATTGCAAAATACACTTAGTGCAATGTTTCGGGGTCACACAGGATCCCCTTCATCAGGCAGAAACAAGTGATGAATTTACCTGTAAAAGCCTCTCTTATGTATACATTCGAAGGTGCAAGGGTGGGCAATTCCAGCCCTCCAGCTGTCGTGGAACTACAAGTCCCAAGATGTATTGCACTACTAAGCATGACTCCCAGAGGCAGAGGCATGTTGGCATTTGTACTTAAAGCACAGCTGGAGGGCCGGAGTTGTCCACCCCTGCCTTAGAGTGCTGCTGGGCACCACTACTGCACAGGTGAGTTGGGGGACATTTTCTCCCTGGGTCAGTACTAACAACATATGTCAGGCTGGTGGCCTTTATGGAGATACTTCATTATTTGGGGGCCTGCAGTCAGTGACACGTGGTGAGAATTATATAGCTATCTGCTTCCCATTCAGGCCTGCGATCATAGCATCTTAGCAAAGGGATGTCTACCAGTACAGATTTTCTTTGTGGCTCTGAAATGTCAAGAACCACATCGGAAACAAATTCTGGAAGATGTTAAAAGGTATATCGCAATAAACCATAGCCATCTTCACTCTTGCCCACAAATCACTGTGGCACCACCTGGTTGTGTTTGCCTCCCAGGCCAAATGTTCCCAGCCACAGCCCAGAAGGTAAACTGGTAAAGTTTGTAATAACTGATTAAAAGAAAGGAAGAACACTCACTTGTAGTACATAGTCTAGGGCGAGGTGCCGGAAGCACTTCCTTGTAATTGTCAGGGTACCCGTAGCTTCTTCCACTTCGTGTGGTTTATGGCGAGGGGCCTGAGCATTTTTCACTAGTGCAATGTCCAGATCTTCCCGGACTTTGTCAAAGTGCTTCTTTGACTCCTTGAACTTTCTCACATCTCTGAAATGAGCACACAAAGCAAAGATGAGCATATGTGAAACAGGCAAGGTACAACACGATCAATAGGTAACTAGTTTAGAAAGCAATGAAGGGAACTACTACAGGTTTCACTAATTTAATCCTGGTACCAACAACAATGCCCTCCAGTAATCACAGCAGCCATATAAGAGATTGCCGTTTGTAGACCAGCTAGACATCACCTTTCCTTTTCAGTTCTAAAGGTTTTTAGGGTTGTTATGGCTGATCTCCTTCTGAAAATACTAGCCCATTGTCATGCTGATACCCTGGCTTTAGTGAATTCAAGACCAGCTAGAGATAAGTATATGTCTTCTGAAGAATGAAAGCCAGAAGACTTAGGTCTGCCCTTTGTATGAGGACCCACTGTGTTTTGTTGTGTGACTTGCCCAATGGACTGAAGCCATGCGTATGGGGTTAAGTAGGAAAGAATGCTCAGCCACGTCAAATAAAGATTCTGCAACAAGTTGGGAACCTCTATTAGCCATTAGGAGCACCACATTTGTAAGCACTAGGTACTGCTTCCTAGGGTACTCATAAATGCCCTGATCTCTTCCCAAGCATTGAGCGTTGAATCCAGACAGGGGATATGGACAACGGAAAACCCAGGACAGGTATGGTACAGTTTTGACCTTACATGTTGCATACTCGTTCCAGGTAATCGACTTACAGATTGAAGGTACTGAATCTAAACTCATCAACTTCAGAAGACGGTCAGCAACCACCGCCTAGTATTCCTCCTATGAGAGACTTGCACACACACACATAGAGCAATGCAAATGTTCAATGACTATTTGCAAAGTGTAGCTACTCAAAACAATCAATGTTTTTTTTTTTTAATAAGTCAGATGAGTTGAAGGAAAATAAGGAGACTTTTAGAGGTGTGGGCTCTGGGGTCATCAGTCTGATCCTGGCTTCAGTACCTGGTAAGTCACTGACCTGAAACAAGAACTTAGGAAAGGCATTTTAGACTGAACTGGCTACATGCTGTTCAGTGAAAAACTAGGTGGTAAAGCCAACATAGCAGCCTCAAATTCTCCACTTTTAGAAAAAAGTTAGAAATGGCAGCTCACTTCTTGCTATCCCCACCTTAAAGAGACCATGTAATTCTCTAAAACAAAATCCTAATAGTACCCCCCTACAATAGAAGAGCTCATATACTCCCCTATCCTGTGGCCCATGTCTCATACATTGCCACCATTCCAGGTCTGCAGCATCAGGGAGTGACAGATGCCTGTGTTCCCTGCCACGTGCTGTGGCTCTGTCCTCTGACCCCTCCATCACTGCTGTATCCTGTAGTGACATATGGGGCAGAGGACGCAATCACAGCATGGCGAGGGACAAATACATTTGATACTACCAGAAGTGCAGAATGCGGAAGAGTCTTACATATATACTGCTACTCTGGAACAGTGACATAGGCTGCCGGAAGAGTAGAATATGATACCTTGTCTAATGCGGGAGCATGCTATTAGGTTTTTATTGTAGGGATTCACAAGGGTCTCTTGAAGAGATGATTTTTGATGGATCAATATGGGCACTAACCTTTGTACACAATCACTGCAATTTGCCTATATTCCTTTGCAAAATTGTCCAAATTGTAAATGTTTGTGGAATGCCTAAAGCGCCATATCAGCATGTAGTGAAAGGCTGTGATTGGACTTTATTACAATCATTATAACACCATTTATTATTTATAAAACTGAAGTCAAATTTGTGCTCAGTAAGATGAATAAGCATCAACAGTCAGGCCAGAAGCAGATGGCACAGAGTAAGCCGGGCCGATATCCAGCCGCGAATCAGTCTGATCAGAACGTCACTCAGGACAGGAAGGAGGAAAAGTAAATATGGAGGATGTCAAGATTCTTTCCGTGTCCCTCCCCCACGCACACAGCGGCTTCTGCTTCTGACAGATTCTCACTTAATTACCCGTTGCTATGGAAACTGTCTCCCCGGCCTGCCAGCGAAGCCGCTGCTCTTGTGGCCTACATACATCCATCGCACTGCTGAACCTGGGCTGGGCCTGGCTCTCGTCTCCTCTAAAAGCCTCCTAACTTTCAGTGACGCCCAAATTACCTAGTGCTCCCAGAGTAGAAAACTTTCTCCAAATATACAGAAAATATTACTGCAAAATGTCCCATGGACATCCCTCTCATCTCATATACCAGCGTTTATCAACACTTGTCATGGCATCCTTTAAAAGTATGCAAACTCTCGAGGCACCCATTCTAAAATGTAATGGATTTTAAGGGGGGACCCCCATGAGGGTTGCCCCTTCCCATTAGAGCCTCTTCCTTTCACATCAGATTCCTCCCTTCACATCATCTTATAAGGGGACCCCATGCAAAAAAAAAAACACATACACACAAAGTAGGGTTATCCCTTGAAACCAGTATTCCTTTCATATCAGAGCCCCTCCTTTCATATCGGAGCCCCTCCTTTCATATCGGAGCCCCTCCTTTCATATCAGAGCCCCTCCTTTCATATCAGAGCCACTCCTTTCATATCAGAGCCACTCCTTTCATATCAGAGACACTCCTTTCATATCAGAGACACTACTTTCATATCAGAGCCCCTCCTTTCATATCAGAGCGCCTCCTTTCATATCAGAGTCCCTCCTTTCATATCAGAGTCCCTCCTTTAAATCAGAACCCCCCAGCATTTGAGCAAAGATCAATGTTTTTAGACGAGCAGCTTTTATTAGAACTACCTAATGATTGGTTATGAAAACCCATGTTTAAGCACTTCTTGTTTCAGGGTGACAACGCTCTGTCCCTGTCTCCCAATTGTTCTCCTGTATTGTCACCATGTCACATGGGTTTTCCGATAGAGACTACAAGTAGCTGTGCCAAGGCACATTATTTAGGCATTGCTATGCATTGTTGTCACCATCAGGATACTGTGAGAAACGCCATAAAGCCACTGCTGAAATGCATATAGATATGAAGTGGTTGCAAAGAGGCCTGCAGGAAATCAGCAGCACAGAGATGCCACAAAGGATGAGAAAATGGTGAAAAGGGGATTTTATAAAAGAAAAATAGTACGGCATTTATTTATGATACACAAACCTTTAGCACACTAAAGTGCCCTCCAGTTAGGGATTACATGTACTTTAAGCAGGGTTGGATCATTATATTTCGGCTCACAGATTTTGGCAGTGATAATCTGCATTCTGAAAATGGGTACCAGAGCTTTCAATACAACATTTTCAGTGCAATCGTAGTATTGTTTGATGTCAATGGGCTGCCCATGCGCGGCAACGTAGCTCATGCAGCAGATTCTGCTGCAGAAGTAACAGGTTTTTTTCACCGCACGTTTCTCCCAGGTGCGTTTGGGGTGACATTAGCAGGTAATGGCCCCCGGAGGGCGTTACATGTTTTTCTTGCATTGCATTACTGCATGTGTGCATTTGTATAACGGGAAGGTGTGAATGGGGGCTATGACAGCTGTCCTGAAACAATACAGGAAAAGCGACACTCACTCTTTTACAAAACTGTGAAGCTGCTGTCTCACCGACCGCTGGGCCTGATCAAACAGGATCTGAAAGAAAACAAGACGTACATTACAAAGGGAGCGTTAGAAAGTGTCAAGGTATTCATATACAAATATTATGAAATATGTGATAACACGAAACATAACAAACTGACTTAAAGTGACATTAAACCCTCAGATTTTTTAACATAAACCAATACTGTAATGTGTGCCTTACTGTAATCCATGGTAGTTTCCCTTCTCTTTGCTGCTCTTCCTTTTAAATCCTCATGTCTTCTCATGTTGGGGGAGAACTTCCCTTTGCAGCTGAGTGCCTCTTCCTGTAGTGCTGGCTCAGGTTGCAAACCTACACACACACACCATGTATCCATTTCAGAGACAAGGCAGTCTGCTGCAAAACAGAAGTTCTGCCCAGCATGAGAACAGATACAGATTTAAAAAGGAAGAGCAGCAAAGAGAAGGGAAACAACCATGGATTACAGTAAGGCACACATTACAGTATTGTTTTATGTTAAAAAATCTGAGGGTTTAATGTCACTTTAAAGCCGAACTCCGGGCACAATAACTTTACTTAAAAACATTCCTTAATAGCCACGAAAGATATAAATCCACTTTATGTGCACCACATTTGCATCCCCAGATATGACCTGGTAGTACCAGTGACATCATCACTGCGCTTGCGTTATTTTTACTACTAAGAGTCATCTGCACTTTTTTGACGTTTGAAAATTCAGTTTCTTAATTCCCTATAACAGGGATGCCCACAATTTTACATCTGGAGATCTACCGCAAGCGCTATTTTTGCAGATCGCACTGGTCTGGAACGCAGGCACTAATGTGCGGGAGATCGCACTGCGGGCAGGGGGGGGGGGGGTGTGTGGCTGCGGTGCCATTGACTTCAATGCACCGCCAAGCCCACTCACGCAGGGAGCCGGCCGGCTTGCGTTCCAGTGAGTTCTAGAGGCCAAACACTCTGGAACGCAGACTTTGTGGTGTGAACCGGCCCTATTTCTTGACTGTCTCTCTCCTCACTCTCTCCCGTTTCTATCTGCGGTCTCTCCTCTCTCTCTGCTAGCTCTTTTCTCACTTTCTCTTCTCGCTCTCTTTTCTCACTCTCTCTCTGCTAGCTCTTTTCTCACTTTCTCTTCTCTCTCTCTTCTCTCCCTTTCTCTTCTCGCTCTCTTCTCTCACTTTCTCTTCTCGCTCTCTTCTCTCACTTTCTTTTCTCTCTCTTCTCGCTCTCTTTTCTCACTTTCTTTTCTCTCTCTCTTCTCTCACTTTCTCTTCTCGCTCTCTTCTCTCACTTTCTTTTCTCTCTCTTCTCGCTCTCTTTTCTCACTTTCTTTTCTCTCTCTCTTCTCTCACTTTCTCTTCTCGCTCTCTTCTCTCACTTTCTTTTCTCTCTCTTCTCGCTCTCTTTTCTCACTTTCTCTTCTCGCTCTCTTTTCTCACTTTCTCTTCTCTCTCTCTCTGCTTTCTCTTCTATCACTTTCTCTGCCGTCTCTCCCCTGTCTGTCTTTTCTTACCTCCACTACAGCCGCTTCCCAGGTCTCCTCTCGTGCGCTGGCATCCTGTCCTCCCACGGTGCTTGTGTGGCCGAATGTGCAGACTGGGAGAGGTGTCCCGCCCCTTCCCGTCTGCGGCATCTGACACATTCAGCCGCGCGGGCACCGTGGGAGGACAGGACACAGGTCAGTGAGCCAATCGCCATCTACCAGTGTTCGCTTTGCGATCGACTGGTAGATCGCGATCGACCTAACGGGCACCCCTGCCCCATAAGATTTATGACATGGATCCGCTGCATTTACTGGAAGGAATTTATATACATTTATATTTGGGTGCTATTGTGTAAATGGCAATTTACAGGCATTCACTCCTTAAAGCAGAACGTCAGGCACAAATTGTATTAACTGTTGCAATGGTGCTGCCCCTGCCTTGCAAGGGTTAACTGCTCATGCAGAACAATTACAGTTTTTCACATGGCTAATATTTATAAATGTGAGCTGAATATTATAGTAAGATAAAATACTCAACAGCCAAATAACTCATAAACTGACTCAAGTGTCAGATTCAGATCAGCAGGTTCTTCCATTCTGATATATTGCCACTAGAGGGCAGTAGAATAAAACACTAGCATGACACAGAACTGCATACACACTCTACTGCAGTGACATATGGATTGTACAAACTAAACAGTTATCCAGAAGTGATAGCAAAGACAAGCATGTTCAAAAAAAATAAAAACAAAATGGGGGTGATTCGCATATTGATGTCCTAAGCATCTTTTACAGGAAAAGATCAGAGGAAACTGTGTCACTTCGCTCACTCACACCAGTGGCCGCATGTCATGCATAGTAAGGTGCTTTACGACAATGCACATTAAATATTTTAGTGCAGGGATGGGAAAACTCTGGCCATCCAGCTGTGGTAAAAAAAAACAAAAAAAAAACACCATTATGCATCTGTTTGGGAGTCATGTCTGTGAGCATCTTGCAATACCTCATGGGATTTGTAGTTCCACAACAGCTGCAGGGCTGGAGTTTGCCTACCCCTGCATTAGTGTGATGCAGTGCCATTCATCCTCAAGGGCAACATTCTCACCATAATTCATGGTGAGAATGTTGCTGCAATGGTGCCCACTTGGCGCATTAAGAGAAGAGGTTCTTTTCTTGTTTTAAAACTGAGCAACCTTGTTTTAAATAGATCCTTAGTTTGGCAATGCACCAAACCGCGATGACCTTTAGTGCATTATACTGCAATGTACACCCACCTGCATTAAGGTGCCATTCAATTAGTGGCATTCAAATGAATGGCACTGGACCACACTAATGCATGTAATGTATATAAAAGTGTGCGGTACTGCACTCCTATATGTTTATGGGACCTAACAGCTCCAATTCACAGCTGTCATCTCAGTTGTCCCAGCTTCTCTCCTGGGATTGACTGAGGGGCGCCCACATCTGGCTAGGGATTCAGCAGTTACAGGACTTCTTCATGTTACTCCATGGAAAGGTCTGAAAAAGGCGTCCCCTTTCTAAGGTGGAAACCCCCTTTAAATTTTGTAGTGAACGGAAGCACATTAAAAAGATGTTTCACATCAAATAAACAGACTTGTCTTGTTGAGTCTGGCAGTTAACAGGTGGCCATTGTGTGCTGTGACAATCACAATAGCAGCTTACAGGAACCTCTCCAAGAAAACACGAGAAGCCCACCTACAGATGAAGACTCTTTGTATCAATGATGGCATCACAGCAGTCTGTTGGAAACCTGGAATCTGTCTCTTCCTGTAAATAGTGTGATTGCATCTGTCAGATTATTTAGTGCACTTGGAAAACAAAAATGTTGCTCTAATGTGGCTCAGTATACCAGGAACTGAGCAAAGTGTTGAGCTTGGGCCATAGAAGCCCCCAGGGTGGCTTCTATCATGATTCATGGTGAGAATGTTGCTGCAATGGTGCCCTCTTGGGGAAGTAAGAGATGAGGTTCTTTCCTGTTCTCATAACTCTGAGCCACCTTGTTTTAAACAGATCATTAGGGAAAGGCATGGAGATGGACATCCAACAACCCTATAGTGTGGTGCTGTCCAGCTGTGGTCTGTAGACCATGGTTGGTCCACACAGGCATGTCCTAAAGAATGTTCAGTAAGTGGTGACAGCGGGTGGACTGGTGGAGTATTTGCTTTTAGGCTTCCTCCTAGGACCAAGTATGGTGGCGCTGTGTGCTTTTTATAATATATATAATATAATGATGCTGGACGGGGGGGTTCACATTTCTTCACCAATTTTCCTTAGCAGCATCATACCTGCTAGGTATGCCCACAAGTTCTGATGACCAAAACAGGAGCCTGCACACAGGAGTGCCTTACGTATGTATATGATGCCACCAAGAAGCAGGTTTAAATATTACTCTGTGGCAAAATGTTCCTGAAAATGACTGGCAGCATCTTCTGTGCTTCTGCTCCTGCCTGATCTTTACAATAGTAGTGAATATTACCACAATGGTGACACCGGCCTTCGATGCTCTACCTCCTATTAGGCCTCCAAAGTGCTTCCCTACTGGCCAATGGCAATCCCTCTGCAAACCAGAGTTTATCTCAGGGTGGGCAACTTTGGCCCTCCAGCTGATGTGGAACTACAAGTCCCTTGACGCATTGCAAGACTGACTAGGTGGCCTAGTGGGACAGAGGAGCGGTGTCAGAAGGTGGAAGGGGACAAATGATACGAGCAACACTGACTGCGCCAATTCTTCCTTTTCAGGCGCTTTGATAAATAAAACCCACAGAAAGGTCACCCGATTTCTGTAACTTTCTGACCAAATTTGTTTTGCCCGCAGTGCAGCTTTAAAGTAAACTTCTCCACACTTGCCAATGCTTAGTGCAGCGGTGGGCAAACTCTGGCCCTCCAGCTGTTGTGGAACTACAAATCCCATAAAGCACTGCAAGATTCTCACAGCCACAAGCATTACTCCCAGAGGCTTGCTGGGATTTGTAGTTAAAAGCACAGCTGGAGGGCCAGAGTTGCCTACTCCAGTGTTAGAGTGCTGCTGGGCACCACTACCGCACCGGGGAGCTGGGGGACATTTGCTCCCTGGGCCATTACTAACAAGATATGTTAGGCTGGTGGCCTTTGTGAAGATACTTCATTATTCAGGGGCCTGCGGTCAGTGAAACGTGGCGATTCCGTGATTGTTTGAAAGCAATATATGAGTGAAGTAAATGTCACATTTATGTATTTTAATTCTAATACTTAAAGTGACATTAAAAGGTTAATTTTTTTCCCCCTCACCCAATGTTAGTGTAGGGACTTCCCTTAAATGATGCCTCTTAATCCGATCTTCTTCTTTCCTGTAGTTTTCAGATGTCCCTCCAGCGCTGGGTGCGGGTCTCCGATCCAGCGCCGACTCCTCTGTTCTCCACTTCTCTGATGTCCCAGGGAGTCTGTGCGGGTCTCTTCTCTGATGTCCCAGGGAGTCTGTGCGGGTCAGTACCCCATGGACTTACCTTGCATCTCTCCTCGTCTCCCGGCCGAACATCTGAAGTGCGCAAGCGCCCGCCCCAGGATACTTTGCCTGAGAAATTTGCAGATGTTAGGATGGGATCTCTCGGTGGAGACACAGGTAAGTATTAACCCTTTTTTTAAAAACTGTTTTGCATATATTTCCTGCTTGCTAGCAGTAGATATATGCAAAAACATGTGAGGGTTTAATAACCCTTTAATATGTAACTATTTTGTTTTTTTTCTTCTTTACAGCTCGCCATTGTCACATCATCATCCCCACTGCTGCCTCGCTGTCAGTGTGACACGTTGCCTGCACTCACATGGGCCTGTGTTTTCCCAACTACAAAGACATGCATATGCAAACAAAGCAAGATGCCAGATCCGTCAGATGCTTTGCATTTTGAACAGTCTGTGTTGACTCATTACTGATTCATCCTCGATAAGAAAGTCCAGCGACAGAACAGCAGCCTCAGGGATCTCCATGCTGGGTACTTTAAAGGGAAAATAGTAATACCTTAAAAAAAAATCATATTTCAGATTTAGACAGATCAATGGCATTCATATTGGGGGTCTCAATACCAAAAACAAACAAAAGAATTGGGTCAAGTCTCTTAATTTCTATGCACTATATTTACGCGCCTTAAAGAGATGTAAGTTTTGACTTCCTCAGATACCTCAACTGACAGTGGGCCTCATTTATCCGAGAAGATTTGTCTTAAAAATCCTGCTTTTTTGTTCGCTACAGGGCAAAGGGAAGCGAGAAGGAATAAAACCAAGCCGCACTCTGTCAATCCAGGATGCTTCAACAACTTTATTAAGAACAAGTGGACAGAAACACTCCACAGAATATCTTCTTCAGACGTGTTTCCGGCCTGTGGGGTGTTTCAGTCCCCTTGTTCTCAATAAAGTTGTTGAATAGGGTTGCCACCTGTACAGGATTGACCCAGACAGTCCGGGTTTTGGATGCTGTGTCTGGGTTTCATGGCAGCAGAAACCCAGACACAAGATGTCAGGCAGACAGGGGCAACCAAAATCAAGATAGGTGCCACTTGCCCCCCACTGAAAAAAATCTTGACTGCGATATTTACATATGAATGGGTGGCACTATTTACATATGAATAAGCCGTGACTCATTCTCCCAAAAAAATGTCCGCATATCGTTGGGATGTTCGGGTTGCGCTTGAAAAAAATGTGGCAACGCTATCGTTGAAGCACCCCGGAAAAACGAATTGCATTATCGTTCCGTTTCTTTGGGAGCCGATGGGCCTGGGAAAAAGCTTTGCACCTGCAGCAGGTTGTTCATGGGGGCCTAGTGGGACGGAGTAATTGTAATGTCTTCCTTATATTGTAAAGCGCTGCGCAAACCGCTGGCGCTATATAAATCCTGTATAATAATAATATTCCTTCTTTAGACAGATTGAAAAATAAAACCACAAAAAGGTCACCCCTTTCTGTAATTTGACCAGATTTGTTTTGCCCAGAGCCAGGGGCATCGCTACACTTTCTGCCATCAGAAGGTAGGGGGGTCAGGGGTGGGTGCTGCATGTTGGGGTGACACACATTATGGGGGGTTTGCATGATACCTCTGGCCAGCATCCCGCCCAGCTCATAGACGTCACTGGTTGCCAGGGACTAGCCTCCCGCTAAGCTCCCAGCAACCAATGACGTCAGTGAGCAGGGCAGGGCGCTGGCCAGAGCGTGCCAGGCTGCCAAGAGCTGTTAGTAACCTGGGACACTCTGGCCAGAAAGGGGGCGGCAGGCACACCTGCCACCCCACCCATGTGACCCAATGATAGGCCACCTCATTATTAAGCTGCCCGGAGTACAGCTTTAAAGTAAACTTCTCCATAGCTCCTGTTGCTCAACACCTTCTGAAAATGCTAGTTGCCTGTGCGTTACCCCGTTCCCTCGATTTCTGAGTCACTGACCCGGGACAGAAATGCAGATCAGGGCGTCAGAAAAAGTCAGAAGTCCTTATATGCACCCTTGTTCTGGGTCAGAAACTTAAAATATGAAAACCAGAGGGTCACCAAGACAGCCAGGCAAATAGCATTCAGAGGGAGTGAGCTGAGCAGTATCAGCCTCCACGCTTCTCTCATGACGTATTAGCACAGCGGTAGGCAGCCTTGGCACTCCAGCTGCTGTGAAACTACAAATCTCAACATGCATCTGTCTCTTGGAGTCATGACTGTGGCTGTCAGTCTATCATTGCCACATGGGACTTGTAGTTCCACAACAGCTGGAGTGCCGAGGTTGCCTACCCCTGTATTAGCAGCAAAACCAAGGCACAGAGAAGGGTTAATGTGATTAATCATGTGAGGCTTGTGCTTGTGTTTTTACTGACACACGACCAATTTTCAGTGAGCAACAGATGACGAGGTCATTGATGAACAGATTTAGGAAACCATTTTACTGTTGGGAGTCATGACAGAGGAATGCTGCATGTAGAAGCTTCATTTTACAGCAGGCAGCCCGGAAGGAATACAATGATACAAATCGCATTGTCTGCGTGCCCTAACCAGTAAACATCAGCACACAAAGCAATCACGATTATAGTCATCACAGCGGAACGCCATACTGCCAGGTTCATACAAGCTACTCAGCTTATATGGAAAGAATGTATACACTGCGTCACGGAGCAATGACGGCTCCTCAGGGAGGAGTTTTATAACCTACATACAGAAACGGACTGATGTATAGCTGCTCGTTCAGGCTACTTGAGAAGCTCAGGAGCAAAGAACAGGATACAAGATGGAGGAGCTTATGCGTGAAATAAGCCGTGGTGCCGAGGGCCATTGCCCAGGTTGTTTGTACAGTCAGTCAAACTTATACCCGATATTTCTGATTTCCTGTTTAGCACCAATTTCTGCCGCTCTCTTGAAAGAGCTGACATATACTTCCTTTGGTATAAGTCTTGAGATTTATAAAGGTGGCCCCGTTGATTTATACCACTTGCCCATGGTAACTTAAAGGGAGATTCCACCTTTTGCAAAACAAATAAATAAATGCACACTTCTTCATAAAAGAAGAAAAATGCATTTATTATTGTGCATAAGATCCAATAAAGCATTGCAGTAGGTCGTGGGTGCTCTGCTCTGGCTCCTGCAGACTGTTCCTCTGTTTACGCTTGACATTTGAATAAAGTTGTAACATAAATTGGCACATCGACACCGTTTCCGCCAGCGCCCACCAGCGGCTGTGCGGTCAGCTCGGCTTGCTGGTGTGAGCGCAGCCTTAAAGTAAAGCCAAAATTATTTTTATAGATTTGGATAAATTGGAAAGGGATTAAAACCTTCGTGCGGTTTTATTGCTGTTTGTGTCCCGGTTGGGAGGATTCACCCTCTCTATCCGTGCTGGTGACCATTGCTAGAGAGTCTGAGAACAAAAACCCAAATTTTGAGTTGTCACCAGAACAGGAATAGGTGAATAGTCCAATGGCTACACTAGTTCTGGTGACAACTGTCTAAGAGGAGATTTCCCTCATTTGAAGAGATTTCCTCTCACTTCCTGTTGTGGCTATGGGACAGGAAGTGAAGCAAAATCTTCCCTATCGGACATATATGGCAAAAAGGGGTTATACAAACAACCAAAATTGTAAAAATTGTTTTGGTTTTATGTATACTTTATGTAAAGTTAATGAAAGATCCACTTTAAAACGTGTAGATGTCACAGAAGACTGGGATGGTTGTGTGGATGCCATGACATGAACATTTGACCTCGCTTTTTCCTGTTTCTGGACTTACAGAGGACTGTCAGCATGGATAGCATAGTTTTTAATGTATAGGCCTTGTCTAGTATGTCTCCCTCCTCCACTGTCAGCACTTATCCATTAATCATGCCTACAGGGACAGGATAAGGGAAGACCCTTTCCTGTAAAAAGCACGAAGGGGAGATAAGGAAAAGCTCAGTGGATGCTTATTTCATATCCAAATGTTTCCTGTGTGGCAGCTCCTCTCCAGGCATCTCCCATACTCCTCCCTACAGTCTTCAGCTAAACCCTTTACATGAAGTCATCCGGAAATGAGAAGGGATTTGCTGTGTGACCTTCCGCTGCCTCCCACCTCTGCCGCCTGGTATCAGTCCTGCTCTTGACGCACAAGCAAGGGGGGATCGCAGCTCTTGGCAATGTAGCTTTTGCTATTCTAAAGGATGGAAGAGGGATTATAGTGAGCAAACTGCTAAATCCGTTTATTTCCCTTTTCCTTCCAAGCCAGAGGGAAATCAGCTCAGCCTCCTGTATTAGATGTGTAGCTACCATCACTTTTTGTGAGGTGGCTACTAGAAATGTAGCGATTGCCAGGGCTGTAATCAGTCTGGCTGAATTATAGTTGGCATATATCTGGTTAATTCCAGGTGTTCTGGTATTGATTGTACCTGCCTGAGTGGAGTGCGACTCTGCTGCAGTGTGGGACAACCAATGGGGGCACTGTAAGTGTGTGTGCAGTCCACCAGCCAATCATTGAGGTTCTCATAGCCAGTGGAGCATGCTGGGACAGGGCATATAAACTCAGGGGAATTGCCATGTGCTCAGTCCAGTTCTGGGTCAGCCCTGTGTGCGGTCAGGGCTGGGTGCCTGGGGGGTGGGAATCCTTAAGTTAGGCTTCATGTTTGGAGAAGGCCTCTCCTACTTCTGATTGAGGAGAAGAACCAGGAAGGCTGATGGCTGCTGGAGGTCCCTGGAATAGAATGGACCTCAGGAGCAGATCTTGTGTCCCGCCTACTGAAGATTCTGTGCCAATCACTACTCAACAGTTGCTCATATATCCAGTGTCAGCTTGTGCTCCTATGCAATCTGCACTGGAACACTTAAAAGGAATAGCGAGTCCGGAGTCTGCTTATTTTTCTCATGGATGTCCTAAGCCCTAAACCTTCTCTCCCAGCTCAGATGTTATAATAAAGTTCTTCAGCATCATACTTCTGGCCTGGATCTCAGCTCTGTTGGTCACTAGAAGAGGGCAGGTAATGCTAGAGGGGCAGCAGGTTGCTACAATCCCTAGACAGGCTATAGATGACCTGGGTATATTTCCAGTGGCTCCTTTGGGGTTAAGCACTACAGATGGAATTCTGATAATAATGACACATACACATTAAAGCTTAGACACCAGACACATATGACAAAAAACACTAACAATTATTCATTCATTACATTTTTTTTCATCCCCTATAAAAATGTTACAATGGCACTACAAGGCAATTAGGCTCTGAGGTAGCCCACATGTACTGACAGGGACCTCGCTGACAGGGGGAAGAATTTACAGGAATGACCTCATCAATGTGTTGCTTCCCTTTACTTATCCAATCAGCATTCTGGGGTGTGTTCTTGACCAAGCCTTGCTGCTGTCGTCAAAGCTGAACTAAATGTTACATTAAAAAAAGTAAAAAAGAGACTTTGTATGTTTCTTCTGCCAAAAACAATTTCCCCTTCCTCTAGAAACTTTTTAAAACTTGTACAGATTGGTGGGCAGCATCGCTTTGGATCTGGCACAGATCAGTTAAAGTTGTACGGGAGGAAGGAGGAGTTTGGGGGCGGAGGACAGTACATTAGAAGTTCAAATGTATCAAAGGATATTGTGCTGTATATTACACCATCCAGCGCCATCTGACATCTGGACACAATCACAATACAGTGTTTATGATCCAATACAAAACAGCTACCTCTGCAGTATCATGCAATGCAGTGCACCAAAGCAACAGGAAGCAGGATTTTTTCATGTTCAATCAATTCACATGGCCAAAATACAACCATACTACATACTATAGAGATATGGAATACTACACTTCCTACATGACCTGTCCACTGGGCATGGGCATAATGCAATCCTACTACACACTATACAGATATAGAATTCTACACCCCCAACATGACCTGACCACTGGACACGGCCATGATGCAATCCTACTACACACTATACAGATATAGAATTCCACACCCCCAACATGACCTGACCACTGGACACGGCCATAATACAATCCTACTACACACTATACAGATATAGAATTCCACCCCACCAACATGACCTGACCACTGGACATGGCCATAATGCAATCCTACTACACACTATACAGATATAGACTACTACACCTCAACATGACCTGATTACTGGACATGGCCATAATACAATCCTACTACACACGATACAGATATAGAATACTATACCCCCCAACATGACCTGATCACTGGACATGGCCATAATACAATCCTATGACACACTATACAGATATAGAATTCTACACCTACAGCATGACCGGACCACTGGATATGGCCATAATACAATCCTACTACACACTATACAGCTATTCCAATACTACCTGGACATTTTGGAGAAAATGTTTTATGTTTTTTCTTCCATTTACCCTGAAGTGTGTACTTTCTTCTTTCTGACTGCTTGGGTAGAATTTATTAATATTATTGCTTAATTAATAAAGCTATCAGGCCCCTCAAATGTCACTATTTATAGGTGCTAAGGCTTTTGCATAGCTGTCTGCCTGAAAACCCTGTGCTAATCACCCACGCAGCAAGCTTAATTTTCTAAAAGATCATCCTTTTCCACTGGGAGCCAAGAGACTTATCTCCGAACAGCTCTCTGCCCCCCTTAAAACTGTCACTTGTCTGATTCAGGGGGAAAAACTGGAAAGAGATGACATGGTTTTCTCTCATTTCCTGGGCTGCGAATTCTGCAACATCTGGCACCCCGTCACCGGGAGATTATGCAACACCCAGCCGGGCGAGCAGATGTGCTCGGCAATCTCTGGAATAATCCAGTCTCAACAGGCAAATGAGATGAGTGCTTTAAATAAGCACAGCGCACGGTTCTACTTGCCCGATTCACCCCAGTCACAGTTGAGGAAAAAAAATTTGGAAATCTTAAATGCCAGCTAAAGGTCATTTTCAGCTATCAATGTACTACAACCCTCGGGGAGCGCTGAAAATACACACGTTGAGGAGCAGACTGGTGGCTATGGAGATGTCCTACCAGCTGAACTACTTCATTTTGGTGCAAAGGCTTCCTTTGCAGTAATAACGCACATTGGAAAGAGGCGCCAAAGCTTTTGTCACGTGACATTTCCAATCTTATACTATTTTATCCACTAGTATTGCTGTGACCATAGTAATCACTGTGACACATTGTAGTGTTTAGATAGCAAGTGTAAATTTCACCAAAGGTGTAGACTTGAGATCAGAATAGGGCGTAACATGAATCTTTGGCCAAGCAATGGACAATTAGGTATTCACCTTCTACAAGCAGTAAATGAGCTTTAAAATAAGCCCTCACTAACATTTATAGCTACAGGCACTGTGTAGTAATTAATCTTCAAATTTCACAGCAGTAGCACTGAAGCAGTCCCAGTTGCTCTCTCCTTGAACATCCTTCCCTGTATTAACTCTAGCCTTCTAATATTGAATATAAACAACATGTAGGAGGCTGACCTAGTGTTTTGCTTTATAGTGAGTCTAACTCTTGTAAAGGTGACAGGCTCAACTGGCGTTGGCAGTGGTGAACCATGCTCGAGACAGGGACACCCAGGAACAGTCCAAGCAGGTTTGTCCTGAACTTTTATTCAGCGAGGTAGTAAACAAATACAGTTCAATGAAGGAAGACTTTGTACAGCAAGGACTTAGCATAAAACATACAAAACATCTGCTCGTTTGATCCACTAACTAAACTCAGGCTAGTTCCCGACTATCAGGGTGCCCCCTAATGAGTTCCCCCCAAAACAACCACCTGCATGTGTACCGCTTAGTGTTCTGTCTGCAGGCAGCCTTTTCACCCAGCAGCAGGCTCCCATAGCAGAGCAAGAGTCCTGAGCCTCAGTCAGCTCACATATATAAAAGTCTGTGGACAGCTAAGACTAATGAGGTCTGGCTAACAAACAAGATATGGACCAAGGAATGGAAGGTTGATCCCACCCAAAACTATACAAAGCCTCTGGGTTCCAGGACACAAAAAGTTTGTTTCCAACACAACTGACACAAATCTGGGAGCCGCTCATCATGTGTAGGTGAGAAATCTAGGAGACACATACACACCATCCACGACCCCGCCAACCTAGAAAGCCGATTGCAGCCGCCTATTGTAGGGCCACAATGGTTCAATATAGGAGCCGCCACAATACCCTGGACAGATCTCAGTCTTCCAAGGAATGTAGGAACACAGGTCCTGATATTGCTTACTAGTGATCTGACGTTGTTGGGATTAATGTTACTTTTTTTTTTTGTTCTTAGACACAGACTGCAGTCGCCTATTGTAGGACCACAATGGTTCTGTATAGGAGCCACCACATTACCCTGGACAGATCTCAGGATCAGAGTAATGTAGGAACACAGGTCCTGATATGGATTACTGAAGATCACTGAAGATTTATGTTACTACACAGGATAGACACAGTTTTACTTCACCTTTAAACCTGCTCTAGTATTTACCAGAACCATTGTCATGTACATAGCAGTCAAAAAGGAGACAGTGTATGCACACTAGAGTACATTTTATAGGTTTTAGGACTTTTAGGCATGCTCCTACCATGTGATAGTTAACCATTTCCTGCAGGCTATCCCCAAATTTGTCCAGACACTCCTGAAAAAAAAAAAAAATTTGAAACAGATGAGTTGCCAACATTATTCTTTTGTATAGTATATCGCTGATTGGTTAAGTTGCAACAGACCTTAGATAGAAGTTAAATAGGTAAGCGCCATACAAACACTGAATGATCCATCAGGTAGCAGCTATATGATTCAAAGATTTAAAGAAGAACTCCAGGAATTAACAAAGATAACACTTGCAGTGGAATTACCCTCGCACTGCAAAGGTTAACTACCATTTTGGTCTAGGGGCCTGATTAAAGGAGATATATTCACATGATCCGAGATCCCGCCCGGCTGCTAAATCGGTCCCCGCAGCCTCTTCTTCCCCGGGCAGTCTAAGGACCTGTGACTTCATCACATCTAATGCAGGTCCAGGTGCATCACAAGGCCGGGTGTGACCCGGAGCAGAGACCGAGTGACACCTCTCAGTGACGTCATTGCGCAAACGCATGACGCCATTGCGCATACTCATGACGTCATCACGCACGCAGATCATCTAATTGACCCCTGCCGGTGGCCATCTTGGTGATGGACGCCGGCAGAGAGAGGAGGGGACGTTCACCCAGCGGGATGAGGTATGCCGCTGGGTCCTCTCCTGACACTGTCGTGCTCTCGGTCCATGACCGAGTGCCCGACTTTTTTGAGGGGGTGCGACAGTCATTTTGGTGTCACCCCTCCAATGGTATCATCCGGGTGCATGCCGCACCCCCCTGAGGGACAGCAGGAGCAGAGGGGGAGAGAGGTGAGTGCTGACCACCTCAGGGCCGAGGATCAGGTGAGTATATCTTCTGTATTCTGTACCCTAGAACAAAACAAGCAGGTAGTCCTTGCAGTGCAGGGGTAGCCCCACTACAAGGGTTATTTCTTTGAGTTCTTGTTTACGATGCCTGGCATCATGCCCTGCACACACCACAGTATATCAGAACTGGACAAAGCCCAGAAGCCAGGTCGCCAGTGCTCCTTAAAAAAGAGACAGCTGGCGCCTAACTTCTGAACTTTTCTCTAGTTATCAATGAACCTTGTTCCTGGACTGGACAGACTGGCTCTTGAATTTCATAATAATTTGTCCACCCCTGATATATATAATGGTGTCCTTCCTGCAAAACACCTTTTTCTGTAAACACCCGTCATAAGAGACAACTTAGATAAAAGAAAGAAACCTTCAACTTCTGAGGAAATGCTGTAAAACTCTAGCAAAGCAATAAATCATCCTCCTCAGTCTCAGTTATCTATAGCTCTGAAACTTACCGAGATCATCTCATCTTTTTTGCACTGATGGGCTAAATCTCGGATGCCGCTCACAAAGTGCTTGTTGGTGGTAAGGTAGGTTTTCCCGGCTTCTAACATTCCGCTGCATAGTTTTACCAACTGACAACAAAAAGAGGGAAAAAGAGAAGAAGTAGTTATTACCGGATACTTCATGGAGAAGACTGATGAACGATCAACCTGTCCCTGCTGCAACCCTTCACCTTAGGCTTGTAGAAGTAAAGTGACTGCTGTGGTTGATGGCAGCCAAGGGATGACAAGCAAGGTTATGTAAACACACATGCAGTGAGGATGGAAACAAAAATGCACTGACTCACCAAGGCTGCCAGTAAACCACAAATTGGACTGGGTGCAGATCAAGTAACTCTTTCAATGCTGGGTGCACTTATTAAAGGTGAGCTTATCCTCGAATGTCTCACCTTGGGGCAACACAGATCCTGAAATGGGCTCCGGAGTGGTTCCACATAGCACCCGCTCCCGCTGTTATCACTAGATGCCCTGAAGGGAAGGTCCCAAACCCCCGGAATAAGTTGGCTGAACTTGTTAAAACTACTACACATATAGTTTGAAACCAAATGTATTCCCTATTGGACTCTTCACTCAAGGTGCTCCTCATTGCACACACACAAACTTCCAAACTTCTCCTTTAATATTTCTTCCATGCGGGAATGTTGTTTCCTATATGGGCTCTAGCAGCCCCATGGCTTTTATTTAGATGTCTGCGTGTCAGATCCAGTAAATGTGGGTGTCTCGTGTGCAGACGTGGGAACGGTTTCCTCCTCATCTGGTGTCCAGACGGGCAGCAGGTCTGCTCCAGATCTGCAATACGTGGAGATATGACTGTGTGGGGATGCATACAACCCGGAGAATGCTCCCTCAGCACAAATGTCTGAAATGCTCTACAGCTCCATGGAAAACACTTTGAGGAATGTTTCCAGCTCAATGGCTGCAGATGTTGTGTCCCGGCTGTCTGTCAGTGGTAACAGTGTGTCTGCATTAAGGATGTAGAGCAGAGGGATGAGGTCACCTACTCTTGCGCCGGGAGATGCGGGATACAGGCTAGAAGGGCAGTCAGGCTGCGTGTGACAACTGCGACCTTGAAGTGCTCGGTACACACAATGTATTCCTCACCTTGTCAAGTTTGGCTTCAATTTCCACCACATCTGTTTCCACCTCGTCTATCGCTGCCCTGTAGGGAAAAAGACAAATTGAGAATAGTTCATATATTTGGCCAAATGCTAAACACAAATTTAAAGGAAGACACTTTACAATTTAATCGCTGACTTATTTACCATAAGGAGGTCCTCTGCCTAGTGCACAGCCAGCTTAAAGCGGACCTCAGGACCCACATTTATCCTTGGTCATTAAGTCGCGACCCATGGCACACCGCACTGGAGCACACGGCATTGCGCTATTGCGTGTTGCAATGTGGGCGATCGAAAACTGAGCAGGAGGTGCGTTTGCGTTGACCATTTAAATGAATGGGAATGCAACGCATCTCCCACACCAAAACACGTGGTAGCTGTGATTGCATGGTAAAGTGCGTTAATCGCACAGGATTGTGAGATTAACGCTCTGTGCTAGTGTGGACAGGCCCTCAAAAACACTGACAGATGCACACAACCACAATCTCACACACACACATACACACTCTTTTGTTTTTTTAAGATCCACCCAGTCTCCCTACCTAACAAGAACTGGAGTGGATTCTCGGCCTGGGGTCCAGTGTGGGCTGCTGTGCTGTGATGTAGCTCCTTCTATATGTGCATTGCTTGTACAGCCCCCTTGCGCGCCCTGTAGAGGTGCTGGGAGCCAGAATGTGATGCCACTCTAGTCCATGCACCTCTACAGGGCACACCAGGGAGCATGCGCGTATGGATGGAGCTCCCTTGCTGCCATACCCCCACCTCAAGCTGACACGCAGGGCAGCATATTTTGAATAGCTGCTCAGTGCGAGAACGGACAGTGCTGCACTAGGGGGAAGTTGAGGGGCCTCTCACCTAGCGGTGGAAGGCACGTGGGGACCCACTGAACATAGGGTTGCGACCCAGTATTGGCTCACACCCCACCAGTTGAGAACCACAGCTCTAAAGCAAAGGCTCACTTATTGTAATATTTATCTTCTAATATATACAAAAATGTTTACGAAGGACCTGAAAACATCCATTGTGCCTCAAACAGAGCACTCTAGGAAAGATCTAGCATATGGCCATGTGACTAATGCCAAGGCATTGGTCAAGTGGTGGTTGTCAAAGTCCGGCATTGAACAGTCAATCTCCATAGACTTGATTGCAACCATACCCCTGCACTTCCATTAACGTCTATGGGGAGTACCTAAGTAGCCTGGAGATTTCGAAGGGTGCAGCTGTCATGGGGAGGTAAGCAAACATCTGGATGAGGGGTTGTATGTTTGGTTAGTTTTAAGGGATAGGGTGGTGTGCTATTGAGTTTCTCAGTAAAAATGAAAGTTTCCTTTAAAGCAAACCTTTCCTGAGAGAAATATCAGGGCTACCATTGTGACTCAATGTACTAAATCAAGATGGCCAGCATGACAGCAAGGCAAATAGCACTTTTTGAACAGGTCAGCATTGGCAGCTTTTTCTCTAACCAACGAGACATCCATCTACATACATAAGACGCACGTGCCAGAAGTGCGGCAACAGATAAATCAACATGTTTTATCCCCAGCCATGCCCGCTTTACGTGCTTAATTCACCATTAATAAACTCTCCGCCCTCAGAATGGCTCTTCACAGTAAATCTCCCCCACTGAGGAACAAAGAGATGAGAGACAGACTCGTTTGGTTGCTGGTTCTAGAAAGGCTCACCCCACTCAGCAGTCCAAAAGCTCGCTCACGCCAAGCGTTTGACTCCCATCCTGCTGACTCAGACAAAAGACCGATTCCCCTGGCTTTGTAATGACAACAAAGAAACACTTCGAAACCAGAAAGAACTCAATGCAGGAGAAAACTCAAGGCAAACGTCTCAGCCGGAGATGGCCTATCATTAAATGCATTAATCACAGGAAGAGGAATGACTTCTAATGAGTGACATCCCATATACATCCAATTTTTTTCGGGACTGTCCACCGTTTTTTTTATAGGGATCCTTCAGTCAAGGTTAAAATTAAAAGTAGAATTCTTAATGCCAGGTTAGGTGCATTTGTGGTTTCCATCTTTGCACACTGTAAGCTGTAGCAGTGCCTTCCCACTGAGTGCCCATTCATATTTGAGGTGTGTTATTGCACACATGTTAATGCACATTATGGCACGGATCAATATGCATTGCTTTAAGGCAGTCCAGTCATAAAAAGTGGCTGTCAATGCACCACAATAGATAAAAAACACCATACATGACCCTTTTTGTAGCAACACAGCCCACCACAACACATGGTATATACATTGTGATACACTTCATTGTGTTGTGCATTGAGCTCTACTGTACAATGCATTGGGGTACCATTCATAATGAATGCCACCCAACACACTGCATATAGAGCAGTTGCACTGCCATGCTTTGCGGCAACATGCATTCACATGCACACGGCCACAATGCACAAGTGTGAACGAGTCGTGAAAGTCACAAATAAGCTGATGATAAAGCCACCCATAATCCGTCATAGGAGGAAGGTGGCGGCTGCCATTGCTGGCCTTATGAAAATGCTAGCTACCTGAGAAAGTGCGATCATGCAACTGTCACCTACGGCAACATCATTGATGAGGATGAGAACGGATAAGGAGGATTCACCAACTAACAGAACTGCAGCGTTTGCGATAGGCGTGATACTTCAGAATCTCTAGTATCAGGACCGTTCCTGGGACAAGCTGCGTTTTGTGCTACAGGCCTAAAATGAATGAAAAATGAATGTTTCTTCTCAGAGGCGCATCCAGACACAGTAAATCGTTTTCCTTTTTACATATTTATGACTGAATTTTCTGCTTGCCTTTTCCCAAGATCGCACAGACAGCAATGATAGCGGTAACCCAAAAAATGCAATCAAATCACTTTAGAACAGTCAGCCGTGAATCTGAGTGTCTCACATGCACTCCCTGCACATCTGGGCCAGGATATCCCTTCTTATACTGTATGGGTCATCACCAAACACCTTCCAGAGTCACCGTACTGATTGCTATACTGCTGCTAGTATAGCTTTCCAGACGATTTGTCCATGGAGGCCCCACCACTACATCAAAGCTAGGATATGGCTGAGGAAGGAAAAGGAGTGATTATATTCTATTAGATAAAAGATATCTAAACTTAAGACTTAAGAACAAATATGTAATATATTCCAGCTTATCAGTCCTTAGATGTGCTGCCTGTATCAGTTTTCAGTTTCAGAAAGTACCTATTGATCTAGCAGGAAACGCTGTGTCCTTGCGACTTCCAGTCTGCTGAACTGAAATCACAAACCTACCTATCTACCTACCCTTCCATCTACCAATCAACCTACCTACCGCATGATAAGGTGATAGAAGCCTGGGTGCAGTGCAGAAAACCACCAATACAGAAGGGGGTCTCACAGGTCTTGAAGAAATATCACAGTCTACCATTCAAAGCAGCTTTTATACAGGGGCAGATTTATACATCTCCCACTCAATTCATACATTGGGCGAAAGCCATTCGCACAGCATTCCCGCTACTAGATGAAGACAGGGAAGACAGGAAATTCCTTTGATCCATCTAGTGGAGGGAATGCTAAGTGAATGACTTTCACCCAATGTATGGATGAGTGTGATATTTATCAAATCGGCCCCTAAGTGTACAACATTTCAGTGGGGCACAGTCTTGAGTAAGGCTTGGTCAAGATTTAAGATCTGTGAGTACCTCTTTCTTTTTTTAACTATGCGTGTGTGCATCTACTATGTAAAAAAAGAAAACACGGATGCACATAAGGACACGGCTATTTCACAGACTTTCATAGTGTAATAAAGTAATTTCAGACAATAACCTGACACCGGGCCAAACTCTCAGAAGCTGCTGACAGAAGGATAGTAACTTTCCTGTTTCCTCTACGAATGTTTGTGGCTATTCTAGCCAGTGGTTATATTTATGCCTTTCCCATTCCAGCTGACAGTAACAATCCTGTCACAATACTGTGCGTTCCCCCGGTTCTATGCAAGTATGCATTTCCTGACGCTAATTTACTTATATTAATCAGGTAAGTCAACCACAAGTCTATCTAAAGTTCTCATCTGCAGTGTAGTATAGGGAAATTATACCAGGAATCTCAATGTTTGCTGCAGGCAACCAGCATCATTTTTTATATATTTACGTATGAGATCCACAACTTTCATACTTTTATATAACATACTGAAATGGTACAGCTCAAAGTCAATGCCTGCGTTCTGTTTAAATGGGTTTTATTCTTCTTTCGACACATCATGTTGTGACGCCGACGCACATGGCGGTGGAAAATGGCTTGGGTCTGGGATCTTAATGCGCATTCAAAAGTCAAAATGCACCAAACTTCCAAGCAAGCTCACTGACTCTGGTAAGGTGGCTCCAACAGCATAACCAGTCTCCCTTGGTAGGGTAACCAGAAGAAGCTTAGAGTGTAGACATACTGAATGGGTGTCAGACCAAACGGGTGAAAAAGATCAAAGAGTCTTTGAATATTCAATCACAAAGGAAAAACAGTCAACGTGTTTCGGGGGAACAACACTCCCCCTCATCAGGGCTTGAAACCACAATGTGGGGACTTGGGTTTCAATAATTAAGATCTGCTAAGTCCCAACATTATGGTTTCAAGCCCTGATGAAGGTGGGAGAGGGAGTAGTGCTGTCCCTGAAACACATTGGGACGTTGGGGGGAGCAGGCATGGCCAGCATTGATTGAATGATTAACTGGAATACATTTATGGGTGTGTAACCACAATAAAGCTAATCTTTGTAAGAATATTAGCAAAGTTTGGATATTTGAGACCATCTACGCTTTACAACAGTCACACTAATCCAAGGGCGCTTCTGCCACTACACCAGCAGGAAACTTTTTCCATACCCTATAAACTTTGACTGGAACAGATATTTACAAGCAGGGGTTCCCAGATTACTGACAATGGGGTGGGGTGGGGTAGGGTAGGGTAGGGTGGGATGGGCTTGTGCGCATTTCCAGTATTGGAAAGACAGCAAGTACCCCACATCGGGTATGTTTGGGAATAGGTCTTAAATTGGGGTTCTCAGATCACTGACAATGGGGTGGGATGGGATTGTACGCATTACAAGTATTGGAAAGACAGCAAGTTCCCCACATTGGGTATGTTTGGGAATAGGTCTTTACAAGCTGGGGTTCTCAGATCACCAGATTACTGACAAGAGAATGGAATGGGATTGTACGCATTTCAAGCATTGGAGAGACAACAAGTACCCTACAGTGGGTGTGTTTGGAATAGGTTTTCCACAAGCAGGGGTTTCCAGACCAGCGGATTACTGACAAGGGAGTGGGATGGGATTGTACACATTTCAAGTATTAGAGACACAGCAAGTACCCTGCAGTGGGTGGGTGTGTTCGGGAACAGGTCTTCACAAGCAGGGGTTCCCAGATCACCAGATTACAGACAAGGGAGTGGGATGGGATTGCACACATTTTGAGTAAGAGGACTACAGTCACATGTACATACCAAAAACTTTCAAATTCAGTTTATAACAGATCAGCGTTTGATAGCGGACTGCTGTAGGTTACATCACATGCACCAATTCGCTTTTCTTTACCCACATAAGCCAGCACAGCATCCGATTTTCAATTCAGATTTAAGGTGACCTACTTTACAGGAAAGATATTTCAGCGTGTAATGGGATCTAGAACCTTAATTACAATTCTTTTCATTTTTTTTTAGTTTCCAGGAGGCATTAATTAATATCATTATCTAGCTGCATGCATTGTATTTGCGGAGAGACCTAAATCACTAGTTATATAAGAACCCGAGGCTGTGAACTCGCATCCCAGCTCAGGAGGACTTTTAATTGCATTTGTGGTCCCTGGAATGTGTATCCAAAAGGACACTTTATATGGCATACACAATAATCCAAGCTAATAATTAAAAGGGAATTTATTAATCAATGCCCTGTTTTATCCCCACCCCAACCCGTACTTTTATCGTTATTCCTTTAGATTGTACCAGCTCCTCGTTTCACTCTAATTATCTGGTTGCCAGCAGCAAACCTCAGCATACTGCATGCATTATCCTGTTTATGGATGTCATAAACATCGCAGCTTTGTATCACACTGGGAATTACAGAAAAAAAGCACTGGGGCTGAATTATGAGGAAACTCGGACACGGCAGTCCAACCCCAAGATGAGACTCTGCTAAAGATGGCGCCCTCTAGAGGAGGTCTGTGACCAGTGTCATGCCACTATGGACGCTGGCTGCTATGGGTTACTATACTTTGCATAGCTTTATTAGTATTTGCATGCTTTATTAATGAAAATTCTACGCCCAACCTCAAAGTCATTTTGGTGTCACCCCCCACTGAAAAGTCGGGCACTCGGTCAAGGACCGAGAGCCCGACAGTTGCTCAAAAGAGGTGGGGACCCGGCGGCATACCTCATCCAGCCGGGTGAGATCCCCTCCTCTCTCTGCCAGCCTCCATCACCAAGATGGGCGCCGGCAGGTAACAGTTGTGCATGCACGATGACGTCACTGCAGGGTGTCACCCGGTAGTACCGGTACCCGCATAGGGTGTCACCCCGCCTCGGAACGCATCGGGCATATATAACTTTAAGCACATCAGTAAGTATCTGAGGGGCCTCATTGTTAATATTGGCTAATGGAAATTTAATATAGAAATACACATTTATTTTAGTTTTTGTCTATAGATACCCTTTAATATGTTTATGTTCTAGAGGATTAAAGGATCAGAAAGCAAACCAGATACTTGATTTAGAAATATTTGGACTCATTCTTTGGAATATCTCGATCCATGTAAGAAGTTTGGGATCACAGTCTTCCCGCCAGTTTCCCCTGAACTTCTGCCTGTCTGGGCTGCCTTCCTTTCCAAGAACTCAGTTCTGCTTAAGACATGGCATCCGCGCCTCATTCCTCCAGTAAAAGCCGATGTCAAGGGAGAGATTATGGACTGGGAACCCTCAATTCTATAAGACACTGTTCTCATTGTCAGCCAGAATATTTAACCCCATCTAAACTCCTACTGGGTCAAAACAGATTATTCTTCAAACGTTATCAACAACTGATGTCACTAATAATTAAACTTAGATGCAGAAAATGACAGAATCTAGGAAACACAGCGGAAAATCTGGGAGCCATTCTATCAATGAGGAGTCTAGGAAAGCATTTCCCCAGGGAGACCATGAACATTTGATTGCAGCAATCCAACAACTTTCAAGTTCAAAAATGTCTTTAAAAAAGTAAAAATAAATTGAAGGCGATATTAAAGTCAAAAGATTTTTAAGCTATTTCAGATCACTTACAATAAGGGCCGGTGCACACCTGGGCGATCCGTGACTGCGCGGCAATTGTGCACAATACGGAGCGGATCACGGAGTCGCCCATCACTGACGATTTTCTAATGGCACCCGAGTCGCACCGGGCAGATCGCACGGGTTCCACCAATGCATCCGAACGAGATCGTGGCTAAAACAGCCGCACGTCATGAATCGCAAAAAAAAAAAAAAGGTACGTGTACCTTTTTTCTGCGATTGCCACACAGATGTACCCTTGATGGACCTGTGTCTTTATTCAACCTCAAATACTATGTAACTAGGCATGTACCCCACTGAAATGAATGGGGCAGCACAACACTCGCTGTCTGCAATTGTGTACGACCGCGCGATCCCGGGACACGCGCCTGGATCGCTCAGGTCTACACCGGCCCTGAATGCTGCTCCTTGATGTTTAAAGGCTTTAGTTTTCTACAGAATCAGCTGGCCTCCTGAGCACTGGTTCTGATATCCTGGTTTTGGGTGGCTCTTTCTCCTTGCAGGGTCCTATGGAGCCACCCTTGTGTGTAATAGTAATCTATGTGCGTCTCCACACATAGCCACAGCAAGGGCAAGCCAATCCTCTACGCTCTGCTCCCCTGTCCTCCCTCTTCCCTTCTCCAAGCTAATAGATGGACAACTGCTGGAGACTTTGAGGTCTCTTGTAATCTTGTACTAGACAGGAAGTTCAGGGAAGCCAAGCCGAGAGAGTTGGACCTGTTTGCAAACAGGACCGTAAGTGGGCAAAAATGTAAAGAAGTTTTTTGCTGGGCTATGTATATTTGACTGAACTGGGTTCAAGATTGAAAGAAAAAAAAAAGTTATACTACTTTAGCCATTTATGAATCGATCAATTGCCCAGTGTACCCCACTGTTTATAAACGACCAAACATTTTAGACCTATTCAATCAGACCACTACATCAGACAAAGAGTGCACGGCAAGCCTGGATAAATCCCAGGAGCCACGTTGCCAATACTCCTTAAAAATTACAGCTGGTACCCAACTTTTGAGGTTTGTTCTGGTTGTTGCCAGTGGAGCTGGTTTCTAAAAAATATGCTGCTGGCTCCCTGATTGGACAGACAAGATCCTGAATTCCATATCCATGTGCTGTCAGCCCAAAACAGAACTTGGTGACTGAGCGCATTTCAGTGCAGGTCAACAGCTACTTTTCTGTACTTGAAAGGTCTATAAAAGGGATAAAATATGGGGAAATATGCTTTTCTTTCAGAGCTGTACTGTGTATGTTTGTTTTTTTTACTTTGCCCTGACATACCCTTTAATTCTGTACACAGTGTATCCTGCAATGTCAACTGAGAGACTCAGCAGTGTGTCAGCTGACATTCATTCATTGCAGGATATCTGACTATTTCCAGGAACTTCTATAGTGAACACTGTATCCGTTTCACATGCATTTATTAGCTTTGTCACATTTAGAGGATAATTACAGCCTCCTTTGTGTTTGCAAAGTCTCCGCCGCGCACTCCCGTCTAAAGATCTGAAGATTCTTGGGCGACCACAAAGATCATAGGCCCGGTGCATGCGCAGTTCAGATCTTTAGCCGGGAGAAGAGGAGAGACACAGTGTAAGTCGATGGAGGCAGCGTGCACCCGCGGGACAGGAAGTGCTGGAGAGCAGTCAGCGCTGGATCAGAGACCGGCACCAGAGCTGGAGGGACTCCTGAAAACTATATGAAAGAAGAGGATGATCAGATCAAGAGGCATCATTTAAGGTGAGTGCATACA
>NW_017307494.1:182592-188533 GCF_000935625.1 Nanorana parkeri | reverse complement strand
AAACCAGCTTTCCTAAAAGAAAATAAACAAATATCTTTTTGGTACGGATATGTGCCTTTTATATTTATGCAAATATAGATTTTACTATTAGTCAGCTTCCAATTACTGTGGCTATCACGCAGGGTGACAGGTATAAATAATGGAATAAGTAGTTTGTACTTCTCGCTAGTTAATATGTTGCTGTAGGGTACACCCCGGAACCATGCAGCACAAGACGTCTGGGCATGCATCAGCACCGTTGATACAGAGGACCGCCTCCGGTACAAAGCAGGGTGCCTGTCAGTAGGTTGTTGTGGGAAGTACTGGGGGCCTTCCTCAACACCAGCATTTTAGTAAAGTCAACATATGCCTACTGTGGGGCTCCTGGGTACTCACTGCAGCAACATGTTAACACGAAAGTATTACAGATTGGCACTGTGCGATGCCTGGTGTTCTTTAAAGGAAGCATGGATGGAGAAATTATACCAGCAGCTTTCAAAATGCTAGTTTCATGGCTCTTACACATCATGCAAGTGACTCTGTCGCTGATGGCACCTTACTAGTATCAGGATCGCTAAGACCAGAGATGACACCCACCTGCTCCTACAGCATCGCTCCCACGCTGGGCAAACCACAGAGGTGTTGCTCTTGCTGGCGAGTTGCACTTTGGCCAGTGAGAAAGTGAGACTGTAGGAGGCAAGTGCTGTTTTAAGCGACCAGATTGCTAGTGTGACATGGCCCCCAAAATGATCCAAAGGCGCCACTGTTGTTGACTCTAAGTGTACAAGCTAAATGATTGTTGCAGGTCAGAGACATCCAGACATGCAGCATTTTCACAAAAGACAGAAAGGAAGGGTTTCCTTTAAGTCCATGTCCAGTCAGATTTTTTTTTTAAGTTTCCAAGTACTACCCACCTTTTCCAGCACGGTCACTAACATCTCCTCAGTCCTGCACCACCAGTGTCCTCCAGATTAACTGATGGCCTGCATCATTCAGCCCACTTCCTGCTGAGTCCAGGGGGTTGTGAACAGTCACCAAGGGATGCATAATTATGTTGGCCTGAGCTATTAGGAGAATGTTTCAAAGAATGGCTCTCGCATCATAACATGAGCTACGTTCTCTGCAGCAAAGGGGACTCCAACCAGTGATGCATGGAGAAGAGGACCACAGAATGCCCTGTGACTAGCCAGAAGACGATGGGTACAAAATGTATGTACGCAAAACAAAAATATAAAAAAAGTGGTAGAAGGTGGGGTGGGGTAGGGTCCAGGGGAAGGGGAGCTCTAGCTGGGTGGGCTTTAAATTTGAAGCATTTACAATGCAGATCTGCACAGCCGACTTTTTCCAAGCAACACCCTTTACCGTTTTTTGGGAGATAGGTGGCACAGGACAGAAACATAGAAACAAGAGGGGTTTTAGTTCCTCCTAGAAGCCATGTGAAAAGCCTGATAGATCTAACTACAACAGATGGCGTCCAACTTAGAATAAACTGAATTTTCTGACCGCTTATGAATAGTATTAACAGTTTCATTATTAAACTTGTAGAGTTGCTCATTATAAGGGTATCACAAAATTACTCCAATCAAAGTGCAACTCCCATCAAACTTTTCTGTGGCCACAGAAAGCGAGGGGAAGTCTCCAGCAGAGGCACAGACAACAATAAAAACCTAACAGTGGTTCTAGACTCCTAACCAAGAAAAGTTTGGAGTTTTTTTTCCTTCTGCTTCCTTGCTCCTTAGAGGAATTTACCATCAGTTTCTGTTCCAGTGGTAATATTGTCACTGGAACCAAAAGTTTGTGGAAACTTACTCACCGAGGCCCACAGACCACAAAAACCTACAAAAAATAAAAACCAGGGGGCCAAACCATCAACTTGAGCGTCTACAATGTTTTATTGTGGATAATGATCTGACATTAAGAAAAATGCTAGCAAACTCATTTTGGGGGCCAAAATCATGACTGAAAACAAAATAGCTGGAGTTCTTACTGGACTCTTATCTACAAGCTCCTGAGGGATATTCTGAATTCTCCATCCAAACTGAAAAAAAAGCCGCCTCAATAGATGTCTTGTAAAGCTCCTGACTAGTATCCTCACAACACGGCTATTAAGAATGCTATTTTCCCCTGATGGAGGGGGATTTGTTGGCCCCCGAACCACATTGGCTACCGTTATCTTCATGTTGTCAGATCATTATTAACAATAAAAGATTGTGGACTCTCATGTTGATGGTACTCAATTTTTTTTGATCCTACATGGGAAGAGATGCCCCTCATTCCCCCTAATTTTGTTGTAGAGCTGCCAAGGCAAATCTACCAAGCACTACTACTTCGTATCTGACGGGTGAAATCTTTGAGTCCACCGCCTACTTCTCCAGCAACAAATACATGACAGAGTTTCTCCCTTTTCCCCCTCCGAAAAAAAGCTGTGTCTAGAGTTCCACTTTCATTCTAGTACAGTATTTGCTTTTGGATAAGAGCACAGCATTCCTCTGGTATCAAGGGAGATTGCAGTCAATGTTTTGTTTTAGTTTTTTTTTCTCCATTCTGTAATGATATCCTAAAAGCCGGCATGGATGGGAGTGATCAACCGCCAGCATGGAAGGGAGTGCTCAACCGCCGGCACACTTGCTCTACAAGTTTCATAAGAACATCCAATTACACAGTGCAGGTATGGCTGACAATGCAACCTTTGTACATTCATCTGGTTCACCTTGCTGGATGTGGATGATTCACAGTCTACAAATGAAGCATCTGATGCTGCTTTCCCACTTTTATCACCCGTAGAGAGACCTGACCCGCACTCACCAGTCATATCATTATACCAGCAGCTGCAATACACTAAATACTAGGATAACAGGTTTTAGTTAAGAGAAAACAGCCTCTCTGAAGTTTCTGGTTGGGTTAAAATTCTGCACAGGACTGACAAGCACAGATCTAATTTCTTAAAGCTAAACTCCAGGATAAGCAAATAGTGTTTAAATACAAGAGATCTTGTATTGAACCTTGCTGTGCGATGCATATTTTCTTCCAAATCTGTGCAATAATTCAGCATTATCACTCGAATGTGAATGGGTGTCGGGATGTACTGCTTGGCCGAAGGTGGAACCCCTTGGCAGGGATGGAAACAGGGTCCGAGATCGAAGCACCAGAGGAAAATCCAAAAAGAGTAGTCGGGTCCAGGTCCAGGTCGGGGCAGGCAGCGAGGTTCAAGGGTGAGAGGACAGGTGAAATGGTCGGCAAAACGATAGGTCAGGCAAGTCTCAGGAAACAGATTCACACACAGGGGCTGGATAATCACCTTGAGGTAGAATAACTCAGCAATGAGTCAAGGCTCTGACCGGCTTTATATACACAGGGAAAGCCCGGGACCACCCCCTGGCTGCCGAGGCAATCAGGAAGCATCCTCTGTCAGGAGCCAATCGCAAGGCTGATGGGGCAAGTGGTGAGTGCTGGGGACCTCCCCCAGTCTGACTAGCACCTGAAAGTGCTAAGTGGCGCAGGCGTACTACGCTCGTGCCCCCACGCAGGCGCGCGCGGCCCGTGTTTACCGCGCACGTGTCTTGCACTCCGCACATGCGCACCGGCAATCCCGGCGTCCTGCCAGGAGGAGGCGAGTCCGGTGCCCTGTGCCCACGCTGGCGAACCTGCTGAGGAGCGATACCCCTGTTTCCATGACAATGGGGCTTATTGGACAGGGAAAGATGCTGTAGCTTAGCCATGAAATTAGGGAAAGTCAGGCCCCAGAAGCAAATCAGAGAAGGGCACAGATGTGGTGTTTCTGATAATAACGGTAATAATAGTCATCTTTGTGGTTTCTGCTCATCGGCAGGACTTTTCCAGTGTAAAATGGGACACAGGTTGATTTGCACAAGATTTTGCACTTTCACACACTTTGTACATCTACCGTGACCAAACAGGTCCTAGAGATTAGGATTTGACAGCTGTAACTGTCATTGTGAACCGATCACCCAGCAAAGTAATGTTGTCTACACCCTTCTTGATCAAATCACTTTGTTAACAAAGGCAAAGCTATCTATGTTGTAGAGGGGAAGTATGCATCATTTTAAAAAAATGCACAGCATAAAATTAGGTTAGACTGTCCAAAAAGCAAAAATAACAAGACTCATTGCTTCTTCTGTATCCGCCAGACATGTCAAAGCCGTGTTCACTTGTTCGGTGTTGCCCATTGTTCACTCCAGAGAGAGGCATACAAATGAATCTCGCTCGAGCAGTTTAGCAGTGTGTGTATATGAAACCTGCCAATTACACAGGGCGATGGGCGAGAGGAAATAAAAGGATCCATGGACATCAAGGGCCTGGACGCAGGTGCAGCTGGCAGGGAGATGGGGGATTAGGATGGATGGTGGGCTCAGAGGGCTGTGCCTAAGATCCGAGCATCTCTCCCCATTTATCAGGGGAAAAGCTCATCATGAATTAGCAGGTCTCGTTCACCCTGGAGGACGCAGCGGCAGCTGACGGAGCCTCTGTGATGTCACTGCGTCCTTTCTTTTACCTCGTCACGTGACTGGGAATGTGACTGGAATAGTCAGCACACTGGAAGAGACATGCTGAAAATAGTAGCAGCTGCAGCCATTAATAGAGCCATCCTCTACTGGAGGTTTATTTATAAGACGGTGCTGAGGACAATCCCGTACGCCCAGGATTCTAGGGCAAACACATCACATCCAATTTATGAAACTATCTCAAGGAGAACTGGCAGTATCGGCCACTGCAACCGACCAAATACTGATTTTATGATTCCAAAACACAAAAAGGAAAAAGTCTGACGCACTGCTATAGGAAAAGCAAAGCCAGACATTTTCCCTCCACACATTTTCATGCATAAGATCCAATACATTTATGGCTCTGTTTTGTTAACTCAGCAGCAAGCAGTAACTATTTTGCACACCGAATGCTAAGATTTCTCTAAAAGAACCCGTCACTTTATAACCTTGTAGGGTGCAGAGAAGACTCCAATCACTGCCTGTACATGTGGCAGCCTTTAACATCTGTAAGGGCTTTCAAGAGTATGAGAGACACAATGTCTCTTAACCATTTTATAAAGGGTAATTAGCAATTACAACAATTTGGTATTCTTTCCACGTTCAACTCCATACAAGGCACTTCTAGATATCAAACTCAAAGCAAAGCAATAATGCAGGGCTTACATACACAAGTGCTTTCTTGCGTGTATCTGTGAGACTACTTAGAGGCAACTTCCATGTAAGGCTGTTGTCACAGCAGATGAGGTGCCAGACCAGACAGCTGAACTGCTATTGGAGGTGGAGGAAAGGACACAAAGACTGTATAGGAACGCTCATGGATGCTTTTGGAGTAGGACACCAGGCCAATTCGAAAGGCATTCTTGAACAGTCCTGTACTGACCGGTGCTTGGATTCCCTGGAACCTATCCCCACTGCTAGGCCTACCTTTCCTTCACAAATGGGTCTCTGTCCCTACTTGTAACTTCCCACATTGCAGGAGCACACCAATGACCCAGCAGGGACTTTATACAACTTCAATCAGTCAAAGATGGACATTCAAATCTCGAGAGTGTCCATTTAGATGCCACTTTTCTCAAGATGGCACCCGGAGTCCATTGCAGAGGATACACTGGTTCAATGCCAGACTCCTCTCCAGCATCTAGTAGTAAACAGCAGTCATGCAACTACTTTGTTTACCACAGAAGTCATTTAGCAATCCTGCAATCACTGCAGCACTCCCAAACAAAGCGGAGCAGAACCACTCCTCAGAATAACAGTGACTTTACTAACACCTGCCTATACACATACGTTTAGATGCCCTCTTCTGCATCTCGGTAGCCCTGGATTCCAGGCCACTGTAATCTTAAAGGTTTGGTCAATTAGAATGACCATCATATGACAATTGATGTATCATATGTGTCACCCGGATTAAGCAGGACCACTAGCTGTGGATACCACACATATCTTGAAGGCAGCAT
>NW_017307494.1:175276-182515 GCF_000935625.1 Nanorana parkeri | reverse complement strand
GGGGGGGGGGGGGGGGAAACTGTGTTTTTTTCACAGCTGATGACCATGCTTAATGCAGGTAATGCATATGATGCATCTCTTGCGACCCCATTGTCTGAGAGTGGTAAGATCACCAATACAGAAACCTATATCTGCCGTTTTCAACATTCTACAGTATTATGTGACTCTGACCCATGACTCTGCAGCTATTGCATATATGTTTATCACGTGAAGGGACCGTATTTCTTTTGATTCTTGGAAGCAGACTATAATGGTTGACTTTCCTTATTTGCACAGAAAAAAACTCCCAGCTTTTTCATATTTAGCCCCCATTCACACCTAAACTATTTGAAGCGAGTTTCATCTAGTGCCCATAAAGCGGTATTTACTTGATATTACATTTGACCTGGAAACAAAATATACCATTAGTTTATAAGGAGAGCAGCCACAGAAATATGTTATGTTGGGCTATAGTGTATGCTGCCTATTGAATACATAAAAGGTCATTTATAATCAGTTACAATCGAAAATTATATTATATACAGTAGACATCGTGTGGCAAATATATGGAGAGGTTTTTCCGACAGACAAGATTATTTGGGATCTCGGAGATATCCAATTTTGAAAGTCTAATATTTGGAAAATTTGAATAGATCCTCATTTTTTGAAAAGTATGTTTTTGGATATAACCTTGCTTTGCATGAATACTGAGGGACAGAAATAACAGCTTTGAGCATCAGCAGGAACCTTTTTATGGGGTTTATTAGGTTTTGTCTATTTTTGCATGTTTCTTTTTATTGTTTTTCGTATATTTTTATATTAGTTGTGTAATTAAGTTTGTAGAACAGCTGTAAATATACATGTAGAAACACAGCTTAAGGCCATTACTATTACTGTTCTATACAAAAAGCAAATCACAGAGAGCCGCTATCCCTTCCCCACTCTAACCAAAGCAAAATAAAAAGTTCCCACAGGACAGGAGTTTGAAGGGCTTGAAGGCTCATTCCTCCTGCTAGAATCTGCCTAAATACTCCAACTCCTTCTGATGTATCCTCAATCATATAAAATACATTAAACAGCCAATAAGGAGAATGGGACCCCCTTTCAATGGTTAAAGAAGGTGTGCACACCAGGGAATCCAAGCACCAGTTTAGATGCAAATAGTGTTTAGCTGAATTCTTCATAGATAATGACTCTGTGCCATCTGTAATCCCTTCTACTTCTTCCCACCCAGATTTTCCAACATACATATACATCTTCCTCTATGCGCTACCCCCACTGACCCCTGACTCCTCCAGGCTGTAAGTCATTATGGTGAAAATCCAGTAATGCCTCAGTGTTAAGCGCTTGTCTCTTGAGTATTGCTTCCTCCCTCTTAATGTTAGTTTTATATTTTTTCTACTATTATATTTTGAGATAACACAGGACCCCCTGATAGATAGGAATGTATAAGTCAAAAAAGCATGTAGTCTTGCTATTCCTCTCCACACCAGGGGAGCACTGTACGGCGTACTCTACCCTGCATAACAGTTCTTTTTTTAGGACCAGCTTTTGGGGGTGTACCCACTTCTTCTTGGTCCAAGCAGTACTGAAGAAGGGGGTAGACCCCTAGCCTGTCCTCAAAAATTATCTGTTAATGTATATAAAGGAAAAAAGTATCATGGCAAGGATCCCAACCTGAAAAAATTCCTTTCAGGGAGGTGTCCCATCTGCAGGGGAGGGGGGAGCGCCCCCCTTAAATGATGGCAGATGTCAAAGAAGGTATTGCTTCCCTTGCTATCTGCTTTTTTTTTTTTTTTTTTTACTATTCTGACAGCTGCTGCTGTCAGAATAATAATTTAAAAAACACACACACAGCATAGGAATGAATAGCTAGATTGCTATTGGCTATTTCAATTTGCAATAGCCAATACCAAGCTGGCCATTACACCCGCCCTCTGCTGCTGTCAATCAGCGGAGTCCTCCCCCCCCCCCAAAAAAAAACAGATGGCAAAAAAAGTTTTACTCTGCTAGACAGAGCAGAGTAAACCTTTCAGGGAGAAAATGTTTCTCTCCCGAGCGTCCGGGAGCTGCTATCTAATAGCGGGAGACTCCCGGAACGTCCGGGAGAGTTGAGATGTCTGTCATGGACAGTACTCAATTGTGTTATTGTAAGTGCACTTACAGGACTACTATCACCTTAACTATTCCTTAACTATAAAAATGATGCATGCTGAAAACATCTGATTTTATCAATAACAACCCACAATTCTGTCTGATGATCCACATGTGTAGCTCCCAATGGCCGGTGTGGTTCCTCCCAACAACAATTCTATTTTTCTGTATATTCATCATGACCACCATCCATGCACCGGCTGTGATGGAGAACACTACCCTTAATGAAGACATTATGCTAGTTCTAGCTTTACACACTTTTCTTATGACCAATAGCCAAAGTCCATTCACTTGATTACTAATAATGAAGGCTACGGCCCCTATAAACACATGGCATTTCAGTCCCAGCATGTTTTTTCTGCACAGTGAATGGCCCCACATTTTTGTCTCCTTCAATATACTTAGTCCGTGGCTGACTATTCAGCTTGAAAGTAAAAAGTCTGAGGTCACATTAAGTCTGACAATGGCGACCCTGCCAACTAAAGAAGCTTGGTTTATATAAACCTTGATGGAGCCATCATCTGAACATTAACGCACCCCTTGGTTTTTGGGAGGGAGCTGAGAAACAGACTGGAAGGTACATGCAGTCACTTGAGGGTCTCTGGATTTAATTGACAAAAGGTAACATAACTTTCACTATCCTCTTTGTTATTACTAGGAACACGCAGCCATGATAGATAACAGATGCTGCATCTGGCAGATAAGAAAGGTGATGAGCCACCCACTGCTCAAGATGAGCTCAGGGATGCCCACCTACGATGATGATTAACTGCAATCTGCACTGCGCTAACATCTGAAACTGTCTATTAATATAGGGGAGGTGAAGTGGTTAAACCAGAAATGATGATTAATGCTAATATTGCATACCAAAAGTAGAGATGTAGTTGGGGAATACGTTCTGGCTCTCCAGGTAAAAACAAAGTCCACCAGCCATATGGTACACATAAGACCACAATGAGCTCTGTGATTTGTATGTGCGAGTGCTCTGTATAGGAAAACACCCCTGTTGATCCTGCCAGAAACCCTGCCTGGAAGTCACTACCTTGCATAGGGTGATAACCTGACACAATGCCATTGAAATAGAAAAGCTAGGAGCCAATCTGGCTCTGCTGCAGTGCAAGGGAGTGTGTTGACAGGAGCAGAAAACAAAGTGAACAGAATCATGACTCATTAACCAGCTGCTCCTTCGCTGTCCAATCAGCAGGCAGGGGGTGTGTTCTTCTAACACATCATCCATTTCAATGGAAATTCTTTTCACAGAATATCCGCTATCTTCTAGTAAGGGTTAATTATGTCCTCTCTATACATGTACTTATATCCTTGAGTCTATAATTATTATAGGACAGTAGCTGAAGAAAACAGATTGTGTGACAGAGACTGCCCCGAGCCAAAATCCTCTTCTCTTCTCCAAGATCAGCAACATATTGCTCTGTTATTTAAAGATTAAATGCATGCATCTACAATACGCTAATTAGTACATTCTCAGATGTGAAGCTGCAGCACACAATACCTTTATACAACTTTTACCTCTTTATATGCAGCTATCTCAAAGCTGAGGTTTAGGCTTATATTTTTGCCTTCCCTCCTTTCCCCTTCATCAATATGTTAATGATATTGATCTACAACCTTTCTGTTTTTGATAGATTCTTTAGCTTAGACCTAGTGGCGTCATCGCTGGGTCCCTGTGCTTCCCTATGTATTGCAGGCAGATCATTACCCTCAGCTCTGATGCAAGCAGTGGGCTGGCTCTTGGGAGGAGTTATGCAAAATATAAAAATGTCTTGATCGGTGCATGTCAGTTTGGAGGAGGGGGCAATTCTAGGCAAGCTGTAGTTGCATGCTCTAGGTATTGCCCACATGCAATGGTGGGACATGATTGAAAGAACTGAAATCCAATGAATGAAAGGGGCCGAACAGGGACAATCAGGCTGGGGAGGAAAGGGCTACATGAAGTTGGATATCCTCCAGCCTGACAATGAGGCGCGCTCTATCTGACTAGCTGCAGCTTCTAATTCAGGAAGGTCACAGTGTGCAGTGAAATCAGAGTAAACAATTTCAGTCCAGGAGAGGAGCCGGTACAACTATGCAGGACTGAAGGGAAGGCTAGAGTTTAGCTTCAAGTACTATAAACATAATAATAATTAAAAATAATACTAAATATTAAATAATAATAATAATAATAATAATACCTTCTAAACTCTACAACCCTTTTAAAACAATACTGACTTTCCTGTAAAAACATTGCTAACTGCTAAGCCCGTCGTCTACCGTGGACCCAATAATAAAACTGGGGCCTTCTGTCTTCTACTTTCACATCACCAGTACTGTCAGTAGGTGCAATATAGTGCAAATAAGAAATGATACCTAGGGGCATATGCATAGAAAAAACAGCTGAATCCAGACACATTGCTATGTCGAATTCTACCTCATCGTCTAGCATTCGTCTGTGCTATATGCAGTACTGATAACATTTTGCTGAGCCAGGGGTGAATGATTGAGTGTGCAAATAGACTGTCGGCTCAAGCTCTAATTTGCAGTGTCAAATGTGTGTAAAACCAACGGACCGAGATGGAGCATCTACTACAGGCTTTCGCAGTAAATCAATGAGCAGAAGTCCAGTTTTTAGTTTTGGAAAGCGTGTGAAAGGGCGAGAACCTCTGTCAAGTTTTATTGCTCTCATGTCCTTGTCAGTTACATTTTCCTTCACATCCTGTCCCAGTAACACAACAGGAAAGATATTCCTTCAATTCTTGTTTTAAGAATTTTTGTCCTGGTACCTGCAAACATGTGTCCCTCTACATTTTACTGTTGATCAGAACAGATTGCAGACAGCTGTATCTAAACAATGCAATGTTTACAATGACTTTAGGCTGTGATGGCAGCGCTCAAAGTAGAAGGGCAGAATAGCAGAATAACAGGTTATATTTGGAAAGCTGGGTGGTGTTCCTGGATATATTAAATAACTAATGGGCTTTAAAAGTAAAGTTATCCTTTAAAATGCAATTTAAGTGCAAACTTCAAAAAGGTGAGTGGGCCCCCACAGAGGTTTGTACAGCTGAACTCTGCTGCTGGCCATGGATATTGAGCTGATTCTACATGATTCTTTGGCCATTTACATCCTATTTGGAAGTGTAACCAGCCCTGCTTAAAGCTGAATTAAGAGTGGTGGAGGTGGCCAGCATATGCCAATATGTATGCACAGCATACGTACACATTAAAGTGACACTAAATTCAGGAGTTAAACCTTAAAAATGCATTTAAACACCTTATCTATTAACAAAAATGTATCTTATTTGTATATCACTCGGCTGAAGATCCTCAAATCATCTCTGAATTGGTGCTGACACTGTCCTTCCTTCTGGAGGGTGACTACCATTGTTCCCCATGGTCCCTGTGTGTTGTAAAGTAGCCACCGCTCCAAGCTCGCTCCAGTCTAACGTTTCTGTTAGTAGTTAGGGTACTTGATGCATTTTTAAGGTTTCTAAATCCAAGACACAGCAAGTCTAAAGTCTCCTTCTGGTAGGGTCCATCTTGGGGTCCCCAAGTCGCAGTTTGGGTGATTTGGACCCTTCCTAATGGCTACCCATTGCCAGGGTCCTCCCAGGCTTCAGAACGGCAGCAGAACAAGGATGTCAGGGTGAGGGGACCAGTCGGGGTGGGCAAAGACTGCAAAGCTAGAACAACAGTCTCCACTACTGGAGAAGGCGTTGGTAAGTTAAACATGATGGTGGACTCAGGTAAGCAAAAATGGGGCTTAGAGGTAATGAATGTTTTATTCAGAAGAATAGATGAAGTAACAGAGAGAATTTTTTTCGGATAGGTAGTTCAAAAAATGTAAATGTGTGTGTGTGGCCGGGCAAACTTGCTCAGAAAAGGTCACTAGGCCACGCTTACCCTAAGGTGGACGTGACATCTTGTTATAGATGTGTTTGCTTAAGAACAATAATTGTTAACAATATAAGAATGTGTTCAGTTCAGCACTTTCGTATTGTTTGGGAACCTTGTGTGATATACTCGCATCTAATACCACTGAGAAGATGCTCCTTCAAGGAGTCCAAACACAGAAGGAGATACAGTAGGGTGATGCTTTAGGGGTAGGAGACAAAAGCAAACATATGGACAGCTCTGGGCCTTCATGTCTCTCTTTATAAAGAAAGTGAGAAGAAAAAAGGAAAAAAAAACTTGCACCCGAGCCATGATGTGTGTTTTTAGGCCCTCGCAGCTGTAAAAGTCTATCGCCCAGTGTGATAGATTCTCACTGTTCCAGGCCACAGTTAAACATACTTTGCTCTTTAGCTGGAGGGAGGGCTGTGCACAAGAGGAAAATTGGTCAGAGTACATTATTCATCAAGACAAAAATGTCATCAATGGAATTCTTTCCAAATCCTTTTCTGGCCAGATCCAAATGGCCTCCAAAACGTATGTGCTGCCAAGAGACCAGCTTCAAATACATACAAAAATGTTATGCAATTTAAGCTTCTCATGTCACGATAATGTATTACTTGGATGATGGATGCATTCCTGATTATAACGAAGAGCTGCCTTAGTATTCTGTTCCATTTTGTTGTTTTGAAACACACATTTTCCCAGTCGGACAAAGTTGTTAAAATGAGCAAGCTTCCTGGAAAACAACAAGACTGGATTGTTATCCTACTTGTGAACTGAGGCTGAATGATGTATTTCATACAGAGGTGAAACAATACAGAAGAAAAATCTTCTTTGGCCTCGTAGGAATAATGCCAAACAGATGAATATCAAGGATAAACGACATTTTAGGTTTTGTGCAGTTATATGCAGTAGATCATAGGGCATCCAATCACAATTATAATGGTAAGGCATGTGATAGAATCTGATTGTCAAAGACAAGACAACTGTTTCAAGTCCAGGGACACTATTTAAACCGTGAGATGACCTGACTCAGTACGGACACAAAACTACCACAAACAACCTTCTGTATTTTAGGGAGAAAGCTTGTACAATCTTCAGATGACTGCTGTGATCTTCTATAAAGTACAGATCAATAAGTGACTGAAGGAAGATCACTAAAGGGGTCTGATCATTCCTTATAATGGATGCAGCTACAGAGATGAGAGGTATATATATATA
>NW_017307494.1:126037-174789 GCF_000935625.1 Nanorana parkeri | reverse complement strand
ATATAAAGAAGAAGGAAAGGAACAGGAAATAAAAATAGAATAGAATAGAAAGCAAAGGAAAGGAACAAAAAAAAAAAGAAAAAAGGAAAGGAGAAAGGAAATTAAAAAGAAAGGAAATGAAAATGGAACCGAGAAGCAAAGGAAATTAAAAGTAACAGAAAGGGAAAGAAAAAAGACTGGACAGGGAAAGAAAGGAAGCAGAAGGGAAACAATGGGAAAGAAGGGAAACCATGGGAAAGAAACAAGAAAACAAAAGAAAAAAGGATGTAATTCCCTGGCTGAAGCTATTCAAGCACCAGGTGCTTACAGTACAATTATAAAAAAAAGGTGGGGAAAAAGTAATTCTTTTCGGCCTGACTAATTCTGCTGCGGGAGGTGCGTTGCAGTGCCGTTCAATCCAATGGCACCACAAATGTGCCTCCCACCCACAGCGTGATCTCCCACACTGGAGCGCACAGTTCCCCGATGCTGTGCATTCCAGTACAGTGCGATTGCAAAAAATTGTGCATGCAGTTTTATTCTGAAGTAAACTTTGTTTGTAACACTGCATCTGTGTATTTTATTTTAAATTAAGGATGGAATTTATTTAATTTGTCTTTATCCAACTAATCGGAAAAAAAAAATTGCAGCCCAAATCCCAACCAAAAGGGACTAGGGGTGGACTGACTAACAAAGGCAATACCTGTATGGTAGGTGGGCTGTGTTCGTTGTATGCAATTCAAAAGTCTGTTTTAGCATTGATAAGTGTGCACCTTTAAAACTCAAGGTCCTCCTGTTAGGTCTGGCCACCTCCCCTTTAAGAAAATGTATTTGCAAGGAAAAAGTTAGATGATATACTGTATTTACTTTACCACTATCTTCTGCATTGCAGGGTGTGACTTAACTATCCTTCCGATGAGATTCCTGGGGAATACAGAGCAGACCAAATCTTGCACTCGAATCCAGTGCAAGAGCGTTTCCTTGCTAGATTTGTGTTGCTCTGCTTTCCCTGCAATCTCACTTATTGAAGTGTGACGTCACCCTCGGCCTGGGCGCCATGAGCAGAAGGCAAGTTAAAAGTAAGTATATTATCTAACTTTTTTACTTTAGATACATCTAAAAGGTCCCCACACACCTTACGATAATCGCGGGAAATCCCGCGATCGTACGATTATCGTAAGGTGTGTGGAAGCTGTGCGACCTCTACTACTGTAAGGTCGCACGACTTTAAACTTACGAACATGTTTGCAAACCCGCCGAGCATCGTACGATGTTCGGCGGGTGTGTAGCATGTTCGTAAGATAAAAGCTGGACGGGCCGGTGTGCGCAAGCGCACAGTGCCCGTTCAGCATTGCGGTCATCGGAAGCCCGCCCCTCAGGGGGCGTGGCTTCCGATCATCGCAAGTACGATCTGCCTATGCAAGATAGACAGATTGTACGTTTTTTTAAGTACCTTACAACCATCGCAAGACAAAAGTCTTGCGATGGTTGTAAGGTGTGTGCCCAGCCTTAGAAATACTATCATGCTGTGATTTTTTTTTTTTTTACAGGAGGAAGGGGCCCAAGAGCTAATAAGCAAATCATGCATTGTACTGCAATGTCCCCTTTAAGCTGCCTGGAGTTCAGCATTACTTTCTGCAATGTATATATATAATAAGCTTCAAATACGATAACGCAGCCATCTCTGAAATGTAGTTATATTTTACACAGTTATTTTTTATGTAGATAAAAACTGCCTTCTATATTTTTAGCTTTCACTGTCACATATATGGCGTCTACTCCCTCGGTCTAAATGATGTATGGAGCTTTCTTAAGCTTTTATGTTTTTGATTATATTCCTCTTTTTCCTTTTCATTTCCCTTGGGCCATTTTATTCTGCTTTATCTGAGTCAGCCAACATTAATTGTGCTATACATCTTATATTCCTTTTTGTTTGCATTGCCTGCAGAAACATTCCCATGCAAGCCTTCGCCATGTGACAGCCACATGTGAACGCGGGCACATTTTTTGGCTTTTCACTACGCAGATAAGAAATTTTGAAAGCGTTACAATTCCATACTGCTTTTCCGTGGGCCATGGAACCGCTCGACCTACCATGAGAAAATGTCAGCATGTCCAATCTAGTAATTTGCTTCCCGAATTCCATTCAAGCCTGTGCCCCACTGTTTCCTTTTACCATCCAGAGGATGAATGAGAAGAACTGGTTTTAGGTTTCAGTAACTCACACAGGAAGCAGTAAAGTCACGAACGAATCAACATACCGTACACACAAAAATTACCAGTGGGAAATTGGAGAGTTGTACTCGGTAGGGGATGCTCGCAGCTAATGTGGATGACCTCTAATGATCCTTAAAGCCAGCTTATCTGATCGTGGGTGCTTACAAGTTTCATGTGTAATGCCTGAGATTTAAAAGGAGTTTAACTGGATGTAGTTATTTCATGTAAAGCCTTTCAAGCACACTTCAGCTTCATTTTAGAAGTCAGGAGTGCATAATGAGGACACTGGCTGTAGCTTTAAAACTAGCTTTTAGAAGGCCTCAGTACGTTTTGGGTGGTGGCAAAGTTTGCTGCAGCCAACGAAAGGCTTGCTGAAGCTAAGGCCAGTGGTCATTTTAAGTTCTGTATTTAGCACTCCCAGATTGGAGTTGTAGGGTGCATTAAAGCAGACATTTACACTCAAAAATCAAATTCTACCAATGCATCCCTCTATGTATGATGATTAATAATATCATAGACATGCCAGGTGTAAAATGCTGTGATTTTGTAAAGCTTACACTTGCAGAGCATTCACTTCCTGCTTTGAAAGTGCAAATGACTTCAGTTTGCCAACACAATGCACACTAGGATTGTCTTGTCATCAGCAGAGCATTGCTAGGAAATCTCATCTGTAATCTCACGAGATCTCAGTGAAAGGCGTTTTCCTCCCCTGAGTTGCTGTGCATGGTCACATGTCCTAGTCACATGTGCCAAAAATCCAGGAAGTGAAAGGAGAGCTTGTAATCTGCTCTTAGTAAACATGACCACTATCAGAAGACAAGAGAAAAAAGGTATGCAAAGACTACAAAGCCGGCAATTATCTAGAAGTATGTGTTTGTAGATTGTCATTACTAAACATTTATAAAGGTGTCTTTGTTGTTATTAAATATTGGTAAAGGTCCGCTTTAAGGGCTTCTTTAGGTTAGAATGTACTGTATGTGCCAGGAATAAAACATTTCCTTGGGTTTAGGCCTAAGAAAGGCTTATTTGCAAACAAAATGCACTCACAACAGCTTTAATTTTAAACCTTTGAAAATAAATTGTTGAAGCTTGCTGTGTGTTCATACACCACTTCTTCCCCTTTGGGAGCTTTCAATTAAACTGTGCAAAGGCAGGCTATAGATTACAAATTACAATCAGTTTAGACCACTTTAGCTCAACCAGGGTTTCATGTAACTCAAGGGTTCCTCTAGAGCAAGGGTGGGCAACCTTGGCCCTCCAGCTGTTATTTAACCACAAATCCCATCAACCCTTTGCCTATGGGGGTCATGCCTTTTGGCTGTCAGAGCCTTGCACAGTATCATTGGACTTGTAGTTTCACAACAGCTTGAGGGCCACAGTTTGCCCAAGGGCATGTACAAGGGCACTACAAAGACTGGTAAGCTGCAGTATATTACATTTTTGGTTTGGGGTTTAGACACACTTTAATTAAGAAAAATGCCTTCACATATACTCTAAATTTAAACTAGCAGAAGAAAGAATGGCAAGCAAAAATGTCACAGGAAGCAAGAAAATGTGATGTGTTTATAATATGTCTCCCTGTTCTAGAATGGAGCAGCAATAGAAGAGGTGCAGTACAATATTGTGTGACAGTGCGCACCAAAAGTCAGATAATCAGTGTGCAAACGACAGTATTTGACTAATTCTCAAGGAGGCAGCAAAATTCACCCCTCTGTATGGAGAGATCCATTCATCCCACCAGAAAACAGATCTACATACTTCAGGGAATGCACCGCAAGAATAAACTATCCAGAGCAAAGACTCAAGTGCTATTTCTAGATTTCCTGCATACATATAGGAAGATGATGGGATAAAAGACTTTCAAAGATGACGGTACATAGCAGGAAGGAAGCCTTCACGGACACATTGTATTGTAGGAAAATGGGTTACTGACATGAACACTGTACAATGTAACGTAGAAATGTCGTAAGCCTTTACATCTGCGCCTTGGGAACATAGAGCAGCCATACAATACTGGAGGCATTTCCAAACTCCAGGCTTGCAATGATGAAAGAACTAACAGCCTTTAGCTAGCACATTCTCACATAGAGTAGATCTATCTAAACCAAATCACTAAAATGTTACATCAACTTTAACACGTTAATGTTATTTTAAAGTTGTTGTTTTTTTAATCAGCAGCTTTTATTTAACCTGATCCGTGAAGGTCCTCGCTCAGACACTTTTTATCCTAAGTGCCTCTGTGCTATACCTTGTCACATGAACTCCTGAAAGAGCCTACTAACGGCCATTCTGACACACAATACACAGACATTCCACCGTTGTCACCTTCAGGAAGGCGGTCGTGACCATTGATGTGAAGTCAATGCTGGAATGACTGCATGTAGACCAGGTGTATACAAACCTAGGCATTTCAGCTGTGAAGGAACTACAACTCCCATGAGGAATTGCAAGACCTACCGCCACAAACATGACTGTCAGAGGCATGACAAGCTTTGTAATTTCAGCACAGCTGGAGTGCCAAGGTTGTCTACCCCTTATGCAGACAAAAAGGCCACTGAGAGAGACTAGATGAGATCAGCAGCCCAGAGCTGCAAAAAAGAATAAAGGAAAGGTAAATCAGAAGAATGTGCTATAAAGAAAGTAGTCACCACTCCCACCATTAGCAAAAACGATCTCTGTAGGATCGAAGAAGTTGAAGACGTCATCATTTCATGTCATGTATCTTGAAAAACCCAACACTTCTGGGAGGATCTGGGTTGAGCTAGACCACGAACTATGGTGCCTCCCACAGTGACCTAGGGGCCAATGGTTTGAATGGGAGACCAGGAATCCATTACCCCCAGAAGATCCCTCCAGCAGCACCTTATCTTCAATCCAGTAGAATTGGTTAGTATACACCATCTTCTTCCTAGTATTTTTATTTTTGCGGCAGTGTAATTTTAACTCTCCCAATAGCTACCAAAAACAAACATTTGAGTTTTAGGTGGATTAACCCTTTAAATTTCTCTGACAGCTGGTGGGTAATTTATAGCCTTATTTCCAACACTCCGGGTTGCACCGTTACAGATTTGCTTGGAGAAAAAACAAAAGTTGACTCCAAGACATTCCCAAATGCAATTCTAGCATAAGGTGAGCCAAGCCAAGTTCATGGCACCAAGCCAAACAAGCTAAAACAACATGACTGTGCACAATGTCCAAAGAGCTAATGCTCCAAATGTTACCTAAAAGGCAGCTGTAGGGCCACAGACATGACACAGAATTCACACATTTCAAAAGAAAAAACATGGCGCTCCATTGACATGCAGTTTATCCCCCAGATTTTGAGGAATTACAATTATCAACGCTTTGTTCAGTCTTGTAGGATTGCTCCATCCAAAAAGTGATACTTCAGAGTTTGGTAAATGCTGGAATGTCAAACCACCTAACAGTTTTTAGGACATTTCAACCCAACACACTTCAGCCACACTTGGCAGCGGATTTGTCATTCTGTGTAGCCAGTTGTGTATTCAGGCATCACTACCAGACGGCACACTTAGATCCTCGACCTTCACTAATGCAGAAGCACAGCTTGGTCAAGAACACATCCATAGTCTACTGATTAGACAATTGGCACTTGCCATCGAAATCCAACGAATGCCCCCGCATCTGAAGGAATCCGCCGGGCATCTTCAACAGCATCAGACACAGCGTAAGACTTCCGTCGTCGATTACATCACATCTTTAAGAGCCTCGTGGTGAGTCTCTACATGTTCATACCTTGTCCTATGTATTGCTCGAGATTCACTTGCACCATCTCCGTCTCCTCTCTTCTCGATTCATATCAACATTATCCGGAAAATCGTTTTGATCATAAGATCAACCACTGATAACATCAAATCAACACCATTATTCCACCCCAGCCCACCTGCATTAACACCCTGTAATTTGTACTTGGTCGTAGCGCTTCTTCCTCTGCCTTTCTTCCTTTACTGATTAGACAATGAAGGAGCAGAAGCATACTGATGAGGTCATCACTCTATTTCCTTCTATCAGCATCAATGGAGGTGGCCAAGTGCTCCACCATACCCAAAATCACATGGTGACTGTGGCAGAAGAGAGAGCAACGGGGAGCACTGTGAATGTGAGTATACCTGGGCCTGGATGTGGGATTCAAAAAGACCCTGGCAGGTGGGTAATGTGACATGGTCTCTTTAAGGCAAGGCTGTTCCTTTGCCTTAATTTTTCCTTTAAGATACTGACTTTAGTTGCATTTTAAAATACATTTAATGCTTTTTAATGAATACATAGCTGTGTAAATATTTTATTTATGCCTGGAGTTCTGCTTTAAACCAATAAAATAAAAAGGAGAAAGGATTCCGAGCAATCAGTCAAAGTAAAGTCAGGGAAGTTACTGTGAATATGATAACTAGGGAACAGAACGCTTACAGATACATTTTTGTTATCTGTGTCCCATCTGCTTCCGGCCCACAGGAAGTCCCCAGACCTCCGGGCCCAGCTGCAGCTTCTGCCTCCCCTCGGGAAGACGGTCAGTGAATGTGTTCTCTTCTTACTGAATGGCAATGTCACCCAGCAGAGAGAGGAGAGAGAGACGGCAAAAGTTAATTAATGCAGCCTAATAGAATCCTCCTCTGCTGTCACAGGAGAAGTAAGTTGTAAGATGTCCAAGCTTACGCAGCATTAATCATAATAATTCACGTTGTGTTATAGTCAGTAAAACAAAGGGACAAAGACTCAAAACCAGGAGACATTAAAGTGGACCTGTCCTCAATAAAACCATATAGATGGTCATTTTTGGATGGATAAATTAAAGGAGTGGTAAAATCCCAACATATACTATCCTGTTATAACATCAGCATTGTCATAGGAATACACACTAGAGATGTGTCTGATAATGCAATCAAAGCTTACGTGAAAAAAATCTCTTTTATGTAGTGAGTGCTTCCTTCTGTCTCCCCATCACTTCCTGGATTCCCAGTGTGCTTTGTGTCTGTTTCCCTGCTGCTTGATGTGATGCAATCTCAATTTCTCAAGACTACATATCCCATCATGCACTGCTTCCAGCAAGCACTGATAAGGTCACATTGTTCAGACACTGAGTTGTAGTTCAGAAGACAGGCTCTGTGAGAATTGAAACACAAGGAAGTCCATATTCACAGGGCTGAGAGAAATTGTGTCACTGCATTGAGGAAGTACATCCTATGGGCATCTTCATTAGGTAAGATTACAAACTTCTAGATGGATCTGGTTATTAGGAGTGGGATAGAACTTATGGAAATTCAATATACATATTTATTGTTCATTTATTAATAATTGATACCCTTTAAGAGCAATAGAAGTTCCGGAATATATACCCTTCCTGAATAGTGCTGCTCCGAGCTTCCTCCTTAGTCCTGCATACAATACCAAAAGCCTAGGCATTTGGTAATGTGATCACTGCAGAACATAAAGGATCACCCAATCCTTAGAAAAGAGGGCAAAGCCATAAAAAAAAAAAATTGCAGCATATGTAAACTTTACGTTCATAAGTAAGTATCTGAGGGGCTTCATTTTAATTTTAGCTATCTATCAGCAAATAAGGGGCAGTGGAACTAAACTTTAATCCTGGGTTTAGGCCTACTTTACTATCTACTGTGCAGAAATATGTAACCTATGACTAGTACCCTGAAATCTAATTGGCTGCTTTGTACATTATCATTGCTTCATGGTTGGCTTTACTCCAGAGAGAGACAACCTCTGCACTACAGCTGTGGTCAAACTACAAATCTCGTCATGCCTCTGGGTGTTATGCCTGTGGCTTGTCAGCCTCGCAATGCCTCATGGGACTTGTAGTTCCACAACAGCTGGAGTGCCGCAGTTGCCTACCCCTGCCATACTTAACAAACCCTATAGCCCCATGAGGCAGCTGAACTAGGTTTGCCACCTGTCCGGGATTCACCCTGACAGTCCAGGTTTTGAATGCCATGTCCAGGTTTCATGGCAGCAGAAACCCGGACACAAGATGTCAGGCAGACAGGGGCAACCAAAATTAGGATTGCGGGTACTGGACCACCAACTGAATAGTCTCAATTGTGATATTTATATATAAATGGGTGGCACTATTTACATATGAATAAGCCACGTCTCATTCTCCCAAAAAAATGTCTGCATGTCGCTAGAGTGTTCGGGTTTCGTTTGAAGAAAAGGTTGCAACCCTAAGCTGAACCCCCTCCCACAAAAATAAAAAAAGAAGTTACACATATAGGTCAGACATGAAAATTCTTGTTTTATACTTAGTCATTTTCATATATGGATTTTGAAATATTACCCACAATTCCCCCTGCCCGTCACACTAATCCGGCACCATTGTAATTTTGAATCTCAGTCGCAGACAGATGTAATTGTAGTGACACACACAGAAATTTGGTTGCAATGGAATTAGTGGGAACATAAGAAGGACGTCATCAGACAAAAGTTTAGTCCCCTCCAGGCATCAATATGCCAGGAATAATCACACACTATCTTTGCAATTTGATCTTGCAAACTGTTGACTTGCATTTGTGTTAGTCAATTTCCATACATAGATTTTTTTTTTTTTCCAGGAAACTCCATTTATTCCAAAATCGAATGTGAAAATAAAATGAAATTGGCAAGGACGTTCTACAAGTCTCCGATGGCATTATCAAATGTTCTGACCATTAAACCATAAACATTTGTAGCAAAATCTACCGATTTATGCCCAGCTTTGGAGATACAGCGGAGAGGGGAGGACTGATATATGCAGAATGGGGTCCTAGACAAGACAGCAGCTTTGGGACCCTTCCACATACATTGATAAGCATTGCAACAGGCACAGAGAAGCCTCCACATACGCATGGTCTGTGTTTCAATAGTCTCATCAGAGGCCAACTGCCTATAAGTCTATCCTCTCTTGTGAAGTGGCAGGCATGGGCACAACTTTGACCAGTTTGGCCACCCTCTGGTTTACTGCAGGAGCATAAAGTTTGTAGCAGGATCAATTGTATCCACAAGGCAACCTAGACAGGAGCCTAGGGTCCGGTAATTGTCGGGGAGGGGCCCTGCAACAAACTTTATGCTCCTGCAGTTAACCTTAGGGTGGCCAATCTGGTCAAAGATGTGCCCATGCCTGCCCTGATCCAGCTCTGGATGGAATAGAAAAGCACATAAAACAATTCATATACAATGCATGTGTCTCCACAGTTTATTTAGAGGTTTGGTTGCAGCTACCTAATTATTTGGAGCCATCAATATACGGGCTCTTTTTTTCCTGAACGGCAGTAACGACCGACCGCTGTAGTCAGTCACACCTACTTCCACGGTCTCCAAAGTCCACGAGTCACAATCTGTATAAATCTTTTTGCATAATTTGCATTTATAAAATATTTTTGTGAAATAGGAACCTAAAGTTTCAAAAGCTTGCTTATTTAATATTTTCAGCTACCCACTAAAAGTATCGATTTGGATACTTTTTGCGTTTTCTACTTGTGTAATCATGCAATTAAAAAAAAATATCACCCATGTAGCTTACCTCTGACATAAAAGATTAAAAAAACAAACAAACAGAAAAAGCAAAAATAAATATAAAGATACAATAAATATACAAAATGAACATGACACAAGAGACCCATTAGTAATGCAGCGTGTCTGCTCAGGAGACGTTCCTGATGTCATGTTCTATAATAGGAGATCTAACCCTAGAACAGCAGCTGAAGATGTCCTGAGATTTCCTCTCCGAGCGTTGCAGCGATCCTTTAGAATATCTGAGCTCCTCTAACATCTTCCACCATCTCTGGAGATTTCCATGCACAGTGCCCCGGAGCGGTCATCCAAGGACGGTCTAGGAACGTCTCACATAATCAGCATCAAGGTCTGGAGACAAGGCCCTTGCTATTCCTACGGTCCAGCTGTTCCCGATATTTCCAAATGCATCCAGCAAATGTCGTCAGGGACAATATTTACACAAATTTGCATTGTATCTACAATAACCTTACAAGTGTGTGTAAATATACCCAAACTTTACAAAGCACAGCAGTGGACGAAGCTCAGAAGTCACCATAAAACCAAAAGTGGAAAATTAAGATTCTCCTTACAGATTTAGGGCCGGAATTTCACGGAGCGTCTTTTTAATCTGGGGTTAAAATGACCATCACAAATGTAGTTGAACACAAATGAATCATATAGCTTGAATGGCTAACCCCACCCAAAATGTAAAGCCTATCTCTAAGATAAAAAAACCCTTACAGTGGGGCTGTCCCTGCACTGCAAGGGTTAACTGATCATTTAAGTCTAGAACTTTTACTTACCCGATCCCTCCTCCCACCAGCTCCAAGACCGGAGCCCACAACCTCATTCCCCCTATGCTTCAACGAAAGGGGGCCCGCTGACATCATACTTGCAATGCAAGGCCCATAGCCCAGTTTTATAAGCGAGGACGCCGATGGACAGTCCACAAGCCTGAGTAGCGGGGAAACGAGTTGAGCACTGACTGCTGGGGTAGCTAGGATTAGGTTAGTAAAGATCCTTTACATGGCTACCCTTGAAAGGAACAGTTGCCCTTGCAGTGTAGGGGCAGCCTAACTACAAGGGAAGTATTTTCAACTGAAATATAGGCATTAAAGGACAAGAGACAGTCCTATAGAAGTCTATACGGATTGATAACACAGGCACTGGCACAGAAAAGTAGATGTCTAGCCGGTAAGTATACATTTGGGGCATAGGGGGAATTGCGAAGGTTAGGAAGGTGACACCATCCCCCAGGGGAGTCTCCATTATGTAGCCTAAGCAATAATTAGGGAATTCGGTTGCAAGATACAACTTCCTCGCAGCTTGTAGGTAGATGCATACAACACTCAGCTTAGATTCATATGGTTTTAACCTTTTTACCAAAACAAAAAGGTTGCTTTAATTGTTTACAGTACCCTGGGAATTTTAAAAACTTACCCTTGCAGTGGGGCTACCCCTGCACTGTAAAGCTGGCCATACACCTATAGACTATCTGCAGAGTTTCTATGGTCAGATGGAAAAAGTGCAACAGATTCCTCCATCTACGCTAAACTGTGTGGATCGGTGAATCTCCCACTGGGCCAAGCTGCAGTGTCTCGCTAGTCAGCCCCGCTGGCTCTCAAAATACCTGAGCAATGCCTGCATCCAATCAGAATGTTGAGGTATTGTGAAAGCCAGGAATCTGTTGCACTTTTTCCATCTGACCATAGAAAATATGCAGATAGCCTATATGTGTATGGCCAGCTTTAGGGTTAAGTGCTCGTTTTGTCTAGGGGAGTCAAATAAAGCAGATATACTCACCTGATCTTCTGCCCCACAAAGCTGCTAGACCAGTCCTCGCAGCCTCTCCTTCCCTGGACTCTGGTGGTCTAAGGACAACTGACTTTGTCGCATCTAATGCAAGTCCATTGACTTGCATTAGACATCAGGATGCTGAGAGACATTTCACAGCCGGAGGGGGAGAGAGGTGAGCGCTGACCGCCACAAGACCTAGGATCAGGTAATACAACTGTTTTATTTGAGCCCCCCTAGACAAAACGAGGACTTAGACTTTGCAATGTGGGAGTAGCCTCACTGCAAGGGTACATTTTTTAAGTTCTGGAGTTCTTCTTTAAAGAGTGAGGGTAATGAGTTATTCCAACTTGGCAACACACTGGTCAAATTTCAGCCACTTTAGCAAGACTTGGCCAAAATTCAACCAGTGTATTGACTGCTTTACACTCACTTGTCCCTGATCCAGTGAGATCTCTGCACCCTGTATATCCATTCAGGTACTTATACTAGCAGCATTTAAAAATACATTCAACTATTCTTTTTATACATACCTAACTGCATTAACTATGTTTTAGCTGTTCTATCTGATTGGAGTTCAGCTTTAACTTTGTTGCAGTTAGAAAAGAGCAAGTCAATCAGGTTAGAAAAAAGGGCAAAAAATAACAGGTATACGATGAGATAATATTTCTACATTTTTACTACAATTCTGAAAGCATACTCAGCACAATACACAGTACAAACCTCAAATTAAAGTGGTGTACTGGACTACTGCAGTTTGCTTCATCCTTAAATTGTGACCACCTCTGGCCTTCAAATGTGAACAGAGAAGCCAATCACCCATAAGTAATCTTGAAGAGGCTCCATAAAGCTCTCTTTAAAAGGTCAAATCAAGCTGCCTGGGGGGAATTTCATTATAGGTTAAAATGTTGGCGAGTGAAACTTTTAAATGCCTTATTGCAAATTCGCCTACATGGAAATGACAGATGTAATGGGCCTTGCATAAAAACTGCCTGCGGCAACCAACGCGTGTCTTGCATTCTAGAATCTGATTGGTTGCAGTGAGTGACACCTTTGCTTCCTATATTTCCCACACATCCAGCCCACCATATGGATATTCTAATTAGTAATGCTGAACACTATTGTATATTCATTTACATTTTTCAGTGGCTGGACATCAGCATTCTGCAATCTAATTGGTTCCTATTACTTATACTACTTTCCATTTTAGCTTCATTCTTAGTACCTCATAAAAAAACTCTCAATGGGAGGACACATTTTTGGGTGACAACTGTCAAATAGGGGGTTTCCCCCCACTTTGGAGAGATATCTCATCACTTCCTGTTGTGTCTTCGAAAAGGAAGTTAATTTCCCCAGTGGGGTAAATATGGAAAAATAAACAGTTTTTCAACTATTCCCTATGCGGACATGACCTGGTATACAGTAAGCCTTTCTCAGTCCCTGTACAGCAGAGATGAATTGTGAGAAGAAGAAGCCCAAGGAGCTAATCAGTTCATGTGCTGACGATATGTATGCTGATAGGAATATATAGCAAAGTGACAGAGAGATGATCTCATCACTGTGCTGCTTCCTCACTGTCCAGTCACAGGCTGGGGGCAGGTTCAGGACAACCTGGGCTCAGAGAATGTGGGTTAAATGATGCTATTAGACTGAGGATTTCTGGAGGCACAATAAGGTATTGCGGGAACATTTCTGATTTGAAGCTAAACATTACAACAAAATGTGTTTTTAATTTTATCTTTTAATAGACTATTACATTTTTTTCTCGTTATTTTTGGCTGGAGTTCTGCTTTACAACATTGCATCCAGTTGGGAATACAATAAAATATCCAGAGCTTCAATATTGCAATGATACCTACCTGCACATATGACTGGATCATTTTGCATCATGTGACTTTGCACTAGGTTTCTGCATAATGTAAATAAACCAATTCATTATGCTGCAAAACTTTTCAAACTGTGTCCAATGACGTCCCCTGTGTCCAATGAAAATGACTGAATATAACAACTAGTGTCCATTGGCAGCTTTTTCTTCCTCTGCAGTCCATGGCGCTATCATCAGAATTTCAGTCACAACTTCGGCCTTGATAACAGAAGTAAAAATGTCCCAAAAAGTGAAGCAGACAGCAATAAAAACCTGCTGAAGGTTTTAACTTCTGCATAAAAAGTATATCTCTGGTGGAGAGATTTGCCTCAACTTGCTGTCAAGGTCGCCTGGCAAGGAGCAACTGGAAATTTTCATTTGGAAAGTTCCAATCATTTCTTAATCAACTTTAGTCTTCTCTACCACAGATAACCAAATCCCAGGAGCCAGGCCACATGACCAAAAGATGGCAATAGATGAGATGGCTAAAGACAATAGACAGCAAAAATCTTAAGTTCTAACCAATAACATGTTGGTTAGAACGGCTCCAATCTAATTCTCAGAATATATGAGGCATACAACCAGGGAACATGTTCTCTTTTGTTCATAGAAAAAAGGAAGACAGGGGATGGGCAATTCATAGATTTTCCTTCAAGTCAGAAAGTCTCAGAATCCTGTAACCAATGCTTCAGACACTTATTATTTTTCGGGCCTGATTGTTTTTAGAATATACTTCAAAACTGTCATGTCAGCAGCTTTAATTGGGCCCTATATAGACAAACTAAAAATCTAGAGTGGACACCTGATGATCTTATGACAGAGGGTCCTCCTTTCAGGAAGGAACCAACCTTCGTATGTATTACTAACTGTTGAACAGCTGTGCAATGGCATAGGTCTGTTGACCCTGATGACATCAAGTAAAGGTCATCATTATTGCTGGTGATGCCAAAGAGGGACCAGAAAAAGGGAAGTCAAAATTCAAATCTGCAAAAAATAGGCAGCTGTGCTTGCAGCCACATAATACAGCAGGTACCCCATGAATTCCTAACGGGGATAGAATGCGTCCACACGATACCATGGCAATTGGATACAGACATACTTGATGCAACAAAAACAAGCATTAGGTAGAAAGTCAGAAGAAGTCCTTCGGGTGGCGATAAAAGGTATCAATTTGTGATTAATCTAGGTACAAGCAATCAATCAAAATATCGAATGATGCAACAGATACGGTCGATTGAAAATACAATCCATCAGATATGATCCATCAAAAAAAAAAAAAATCGATCTGTTTTATTACCTCTTTCTGAAACACACACACAGTTAGTTATTCAATCAGAAACGATCAATAAAAGTCTGCCATGGCTGATCGACTTGCTAGTGTGGAAACAGATTGGAAGCTCACAAGATCAAAGCTGGACAATGCTCCTTAAAAATGACAGCTAGCACCTGTTTGAGGTTTTTGCTAGTTGTTCTCAATGGAGCCGACTCCCAGAAAAATCCTACTCATTTATCCAGGTGGTGTTATAGTTAGCAGTAGGTAGTGACATTCAACTGGACTAGTTCTGCAGTATTGAAGACATTTTGTAACTGATCCAAGCCACTTCTTTGGTTGCAATGAGTTTCAGAAGCTGCCCCAGCATTCATATTCACACAGGCAGCACAAACACCTTGATCCAATCACCATAGAATGTGTCAAGGTAGATGATCATTGTCCAGTAACAGGATGGAAGGTGTAAAAGTTGTGGAACCAACCTGTTCTAGTTAAATAATCCCATTTTTGGTAGCAGTTGCATAGGTATCAACCCTTTGAGTCACACGGACAAAGGTGTGAGTTAATGCCAAATTGTCGGGGTAGAGATGTTAAAACAGCATTATACAGTATGTAAAAGACAGATGGCATTGAAGGCCCCAACCCCTGTTCAGGGATAGTTGTTGCAGTTTGACATAGATCTTTGATGTCAGGGAGTCTGCATAGGTGTCAGCCCTTCGATTCAAATAGGTGAAAGTGCGGGATGTTGTCAAATCATCGGGGTAGAGATATTATATGTGAAAGACAGATGCCATTGAAGGTCCCTACCCCTGTTCAAGGATAGTTGTTCCAGATTGACGTAGATGGCCTCTTTCACGTTTCTTGCAAGTCAATAAGCAGATAGGTTTTCACAGGTTATCACCCTTTGCCTTAATAAACAAGCCTGCATGCTTTGCTTTGTACACACTTTTGCTGAACCCATTTAAGGTAAAAAGAATAAGATTTACCAGACAACATTCATAACAAGCAGACCATGAAAAAGTAAAGTACAGGAAAAACAGAAACCATCTAATCTGAGCAACAGGTTGGGCGAAAGTGAAATGTTTAAAGTAGCTTGAATGGAATCTCACTGAGGACATAAGCCAACTGTGTTGTGCTTGAAGTGTCTTTGTATACGTTTAGACTGAATATAATTTGAGGTGTGTGTGTATATAACAGTTATGGGGATGGAAGGCCTGAAAAACAAGTAATTTGAAGTAACTCTTCAATGAAAGTGCAGTGCTAAGCTGGTCATGGACAACAGAAGGTGGTTAGACCAGCATTTCTCAACCATTTTTCAGTCATGGAACCCTTTAAAATCATGCAAAATCTCAAGGTACCCCACTCTAAATAAAATAAAAAATGTGTGACCCCAATGCATACCAGACCCTTATCCTTGATAGGGATCTGGTATGGATTTTAAATCGGGGATCCCACACAAAAACACTACAAAAATTGGATTCCCTTTTACATCAAAAGTTCCCCTTTCAAAACAGGAGCACCCTTTTACAATAGAATCCCCTCTTTGATATCAAGAGGTGCCCTTTACATTAGGAGCCCCCTTCTTACACTAGGATCCCTCCTTCACATCAGCACTCATCCTTCACATGAGGAGCCCCTCTTTCACATCAGAGCTCCCCCTATTTACATCAGGGCCCTATATCATATCAGAGCCGCCCCCCTCCTTATACATCAGCATTCCCTCTTTACATCAGGAGCCCCTTTGACTTTCATGGAAAGGCAAGACACTGTGTGAAAATTTGGAGGCACCCCTGAGGAAGCCAGAAGACACTCAGGGTGCCACAGCATCCTGGTTGAGAAAGGCAATTTTTGTTAAAAATCCCTCTATAAACCTGCAGGCTCATTCACACTTTTGCATTGCTGCTATGTGCACAAATACATGCATTGCCTGCTGGGTTCCTTCCACATCTCTGTTCTCTGCACTGGCTACTGTACGTACAGCACAGTGATTATGTCACTGCTACTTTTAAAAGGTAATACCGGAGTTTGAAAAGGCATTTGGTGCACACAACATGGCTTTATATCCCTTGTGGCTATTGAGGAATATTTAAGGTTAACTCCACTTTAAAAATATGAACACGAAAACAATCTTTAAAAAATGAACACAGCATAAATAATTGTAACAAGCCACTTTGCAATTTAATGTTATTAAGAAAATGTATCTTTCCATTTAAAACTGTAACTGCTGTAATCTTCTAAATCTGTCAACAAAAATCCAATGCAATATGGTGACCTTGAGGTTTTCTGTACACAGTTGGTCAACAGAACAGCCACAGAAATGTCTCTTCTTGCTTCTGTGATTGGCTGACTGATTTTCCCAGAAGTCTGCAGGTACAAGTATAATTTTTAAGCATCCCTTGTAATAAGAATTTTATTTTTGATGAGATACGCCTGAGGGTTAATTACTACTAAAGGGATGCAGACACTGCACTTTTCCTCATTACAACACAGAAAGTCCAGCAGCTGATTATAATGAATCCAGACCCTCCCTTTCAGGGATCAGTCAGGAAAGGACATGCTGCAACAAAGAGCTAGCCCTTCACAACAGAAACAGGTGGGAATCTGCAACACAGTTTGTTAAAATCCTTCAAATGTACACACATCACCCAGAGAGGATTGATTTTTTTTTCTCAACAAAAGTGGAATTACTCTTTTGTGCCCAGAGTTCGGCTTTAAATTCCGTTGACATCCTGATTTCAGTGCAGAGGTGATGTTTCCTGAATGGGGTCAGCAGAAAATGTTACTTTAAATAATTGTGCATACCGACAACCTCGAAGTGTTTTAGTGTGGTGTGAGTTCCAGACTAAACAGAACCAGCATACAGCTGAGGCAGAGCAGAAGGGAGACAGAAGGCCAAATAAAATGGGCCCCATAGTGGAACAATCCTTTATATCAACTCCTTGGCTTAGTGCCTCTTTAACTGTTCATTAGCAGCAGAGTGAATACCATAATGGAGGCCAGCACGGAGCCTGCCTCATACATCTGTGCGCTGAGTTAACAGCATTGGTTGCAGTGTAAACAGCAGCTGTTCAGGCATGCTTAGATCTCACATCTCCCTGTCTGCACAATGAAATTTCCTGAATGGCTTTCATTTCTGTGCAACACATTGAAGCGTATTTATAAAGCAGGAAATGCGACTAAACATTCACTGGTGGTGAAACCATTACTGTCATTTAAAGCTGAACTCTGGCCTTCTCTTCAGTCTTGCACAGTTGTACTGCCTCCTCTCCGGGACTGAAATTACTTTCTCTGATTTCACTGCACACTGCAAGCTTCGCACAGTGTGCATTAGAATCTGCAGCAAGCCAAATGGAGCCCACCACATTTTCAAGCTTGGCACCCCAGCTGCGCTGAACTCCCATCATGCTTCTGCCTTTGGGAATCATGCCTCTTGGAGTCTTGCAATGCTTCATGGGACAGGTTTGCCTACCCCTGCACTAGATGCTCTTGGACTATCAAGCAGCACCAGTAGAGCCAAGTAAGACACTATATAGACCAATATATAAGATTTGGTATTGCTGATGTTCCTGGTTTTCTAAATCAGCCCCATCCTCACATGCATGTCTGCCTCAAAGAAGCAACTTGAAAAATAGAGCCAACAAGGCAGTACTGGATCGTCTCTTGTGGACCACAGGACAGATTATCTGAGCACCGGTGAGGTAAAGGAAGCTGCATTCAACCAGTGTAAAGAACCCATATACATGTGGGAACAAGCGTATTTTACAGTGCAAATTAATGAATCATGCAAGCTTTATAAAGGAAGGCAGAAGTCTTGCACCAGTCCTACCAGTATGACCTGAAATACCCTCATCTCATATAAGCCGGCTTCCGTCCCTTTGCTTGGTGCCTCTGGTCTTAGATTTACAGATCTTTAATAAGGGGTATAAGGTGTCTGTCTGGTGTCTCTAGTTATCTGATGAAGAAACACGCCACTTTGGGCACCCCCCGCTGTCCCGTCTTATGATGGTCCACTAAAATCTAGTGGGTGTTGGTCCAACAAGAGAGCTCTATTTATAATTAGTCCATTAGTCTAGTAATAATAAGTCAATCTAAAATTCTGGGCATGGATCTCTTAAGGTCCGTACTAAAAGCCTCGGGGCCCCCATTCTTTGATTTAATAAAGTTATCTTTTTTCCCCTCCCCATGGGCTACATATCAGATCGAGCTTAAAATGGCTTTTAGCATAGCCAAAACTTATTTGGAGGTCTTTTTAAGTAGGAAATTAATACAACTCATGTCAGTTTTTTTTTGTTTCTCTTTTGCCGTTTCTTTTTTGCTTCAAAAGTATGCAAAATCTCAAGGCAAAAAAACCAAAACAGACCAGACCCTTAAAGGAGAATTATGAGGCGAGCGATTTTCACTTAGCATCATAATCTGAGCCGACCTGTGACAATGAAACTGTCACAGGTCGGCTCAGTAGATCGGGAAGTGAGCGAACACATACCGTCGCTCGCTCACTTCTCGATCTATTCCTGCAGAGAGCTGTGACTGTCACTCTCCCCCGCAGGGGACCCCCCCCCCCCTCCCCTGTCCGATCCTCCAGCGCTGACTGGCAAAACGGATGGGGGAGGGGGCGGGCACAGCTGGCTCTGCCTCTGGATAGGCAGAGCCAGCTGTCAATCCCGCAGCTGGGTGGATCTAGACAGTATTGTCGGGATCCGTCCCAGCTGCGGCGTCTCAGTATACCGCAAGCTGTAGCTCGTGGTATACTGAGCTTTGGGTCACAGTAGAACGCTAGTAAAACGCTAGTTTGTGTTCTCCCGTGACCCTTAGGAGAACAATGGGGAAAAGCCCTGACCCCATAGTTCTCCTTTAACTGATTTAAGGAGGGACCCCATGCAGAAGCACAAAAAGTGGTGTTTCCTCCTTCACATCAGAGAACTTCCTCTCACATTAGAGTCTCCCCTTTAACATCAGAGTGCCTCTTCACATTAGGGCCCCCCTTCTCATCCGGAGCCCCCTCCTTTCAATCAGAGAATCCTCCCCCCACAGCACTAGGAGCCCCCTTTCATATTAGAGACCCCAGTCCCCCTTCACTTCAGACTCCTTCTATTACATCAGAACCAATTACTGCTGGAGGCAGAGCAGGCCTGGATGGATGGATCCCACCCTCCTTCGATTACCACAAATCATTTCCATGGTGCTGGTGGCAGGACCTCTTGCACCATAAGAAAGACATGATACTGTACGAAAAGTTCAAGGCACCCCTGAGGAAGCCAGGAGGCACCCCAGGGTGCCGAGTCACCCTGGTTGAGAAAGTCTGCTCTATCCAGATCAACTGGATTTGCTTTAATCCCCCACTCCTCCCCAGCATCATATACAGAATCCTCATGATTTGCTTACTGTTGTATCTTAAAAGTAGACTGTGCAGTGACTGTGCATGGGCAGAGCAGAGGCTCGGCATGGGCAGAGCAGAGGCTCGGCATGGGCAGAGCAGAGACTCAGTTTTAAAATAAAATATTAACTAAAAATGATTTGAAAATACTATCTGCCTGCCATCATTTAATACAAACTTTAATTGTGAAAATAGCACAAAACCCCTGCAGAGCCAGCACACAAAAGCCTGTAGCAGTAATTATGGACAAAAAGAGATCCATACAGAACTGTGAAGGAGATAAAACTGAAGGGTGTGTGTTGATGGAAGACTCATAAAATTTCCTCTCCAAGAATAACATGAGCAAAATATGTAAACAGACACCGAGACCTCACCTTCTTCTATTACCTCCCATGGGAAGGAATACTTCTTCTCTTGTCCACATAAACCTCTTCCAGCTGTGAAACCCAATGGATATCACTGTCTGCATGATTACCAAAATATTTTTCTTATGACGCCTGAGCTCAGTCACATATGACAACTCCACCCTATGGTGTAGCAGTTTTTCATAAAATGAAGAACTTGCCAAGACATCATCCACCCATAGACAAGCAAACATGGATCATTGCAATTGGCCCTCCTGACCATGGTCACTAAAGTTCATTTTTATTCCTCCCTTCACACATTATTTTAGGAGTATGGAGCCGAGAATTAAATGAAAGCCTACAGCTAAATCTTCAGTGCTTGTGATGGTACTGTATTAGAGTGTCATTGCACTTCACAATTCGATCTACAGTCAACTTGCAGGTAAATCAGTTACAAAGCTGAAATTATCTCCTTTCCACTTTCTTCTACTGAAGAGCACAATTAGAAATAAAATATTCATGCCTTTGGCACACAGCCAGACCTTCCATAAGGATAAAGCACTCTGATTGCCAATGACCGGAACCATTCTAAATTCTTATCCTCCTTTTTCACTCCGTGGATTGAGGTTGTAAATACTTTTTTGACCTGTTCAAATTTAATCGCTTACTGTTAAAGTGGAACCAAGCTAAAGTAAAGATTCGCTATGCTCAAATTTAGAAATGTAAGCTGTGCCTAAGCAATACCCTGAAAATGTACCCATTCTCCTAAATTCCTCCTGAAAAACAGCAGAGCACTTCTTATGCCTACATCCTCATACCTGTATATCAGTTGGGTGAGATCTAAGGCACTGCTGCCTCTGACTGATCGTTTCAGGAGATCTGGAGTGAGATTTGTTGATGTCACTACTGTGCTGCTCCCTGTTCATCTTGCTGGAGACTCTGACATGAGGAAGCAAAGCCCTGCTTCTACCAAGTTAGCCACCTCTACACAGAACACAGTGCGGAACAAGCATGGTGGGTCAATCAGGCAATGCTGGTGACTAGTCATTTGGCCTTTGCCTGCCATTTTTAGAGTTCAGTTCCTATTTAAAGCACTACAAATGCTTGAGAATGCCTTCCTCTAACTAATGTACCAAAAACCCCTAACAGACTTAGTTGTGGGTCTATGTATACAGAACTGAAAAGCATTCTGTAGGAGTTTTGCCCAAATCAGGCTAAATTCCCTACGTTGCAACTTTGGTATAACATTTGTTATTTTCATCCTCATGACTGTTCTGCTCAGCTTCTATCAACTCTCAATACTGTAAATAATGGTTATTATGGCAAAGAAAACCCCCAAAACTACTGTTATAGGTCAGTGAATGCTTATATGTCTTAGATATCTATCTATTTCTGTTTGCAGATCATCCGAACTGACATACCAAGCAATCTTGCTGGCTGATACAATGCCTCTTGTAACTAATCTAAGGATACAAGTAAAAACGTGGCAATATTAAATACAAAAATGTTGAAGAGCCTTGGGACTTTGGGTAGAAGAGCACTTTTCAAAAAACTTGAACTGAGGAAGTATGGAGGCCTCTCCTCCTGAAAAATGCTAGTTTCCAATGTTATGACGACCCTAATGCTTTATTCTTTCTACGTCACCAGAAGTAAATGACTTTCCTCAGATTTTGCTGCTCTGAATACTTGTTTTAGGAAAGCCATTTTCAGAATGAGTTCAGCAATGGCAACCTCCATAATTATCTTAGTGCAGGTTTATTTTAACGTTTCCTCCCTCCCTTTTAATCTTCATCTTCCACATCTTTTCCTCTTCTATTTCCCTTCCAAATGTCATATCCAAATCAACCACACTAGAGACATCGTATCCTATCCAAATGTATTATGAAATCCTTTATTATGGACTGCCAGGACATTACTCTTCATCTGACAATAGCTTTGTCCTCCTCTTTTTCCTTTAGGTAGAGTATTATCATTATGTACCTTATTGTATTGGCGAGTGTTAGAGGATGTGCAAAATTCACTTGAGGCCTCCAACATACCCCTTGTCTACTATTACAGACAGTCATCGAATGAGCAGAACTAAAGTCTGGATATTCAATCCATAACAAAACAGTGCATTAAAGGGGTCAAAAAAGAAAAAAGCTCTTAGCCTCTTGTAATTAATAAATCGATAAAGTACATGCTTAAGGATTCTGACTCAAGCCAACAAATAATTGCCTCTGATAGGTGTGCATGATGGCAATGGGCACCACACAGCATCATACAAGCATGCACGTGGACTTCTCTCCTTATGCCTGTAAGCGAAAAGCATTTGTGATATTCATCTGCACACAGTTACAATGCTCTTTCTATTCTCCAGGAATGCTACCATTATAACTCATGTCCTGCCAAGTCAGAGGGAAAGAGGAGGGAGGAGGGGTGCAATGAGGGAGACAGCAGTCTTTTAACCACAGAGAGTGATCTATCTAATGGGGGGAACAGGATAAATCCCCTGAGCGATGGGGATGAAGTACAATGCATCCATTCGCTGACCATCACAACACAGGAAATGCACTATAAATGGAAGCCCCTTAACCCCAGTGCCATTCCGGCAATGCCAGAACTCTGACAGCATAGTAACCCCCTCACTGCCAAAGGCCAAAATGGCCATTTTTCAGATATAACCCATTTTCAAATACACAATTTTCTATGGGCTTAAGGATTCTTGTGCTCCCTTCATTAAATCAGAAGCATCACACGGAGATGAGGAAGGGTGCTTACTTTGATGTTATTACTCGGCTATCTGCTTCAGCAAACCAAACCTACTGCAGCTGAGCTTTAGAATGGTTAGAGGGCCAAAACTGTAAACAGCACTTCATAAATGTGCACCAAAAATTGTGAAAAGAAGGCATCGCACATTTTTCTAATATTGAGATCAGAGTAAAAATTTTGACTTAAATTGGTCACTGTAAAAGCCCTCAACAAACAGCAGTCATTGAAAGCGCACCTAGAGATGCATGTTAGCACAATCAAATGCATTCAATATACCCTAATTGGCTCCCAGTGTTGCCCTTCCCTCTACCAGTCTTGCAGGGAATAACATAAATAGACATAGAAGTATTATAACAACCTGAATCTATGTAAAAATGCATTCAGCCATTTTTAAAGCAGAACTCCGGGCAAAACTTTTATTAACCCTTGCAGTGGGGCTACCCCTACACTGTAAGGGTTAACTGCTCGTTTTCATCTAGGGACCAATAAAAAATTGCAAGCCAGCTTGCTTTAGACCGGTCCTTAAAGCCTCTCTCCCCTTCTGCTGCAGAGGTCTATGGTCCCTGAGTAACTGTGTATTGGAGGTGGGAACCCCGAGGGACATACCATCAATGCAGCAGGAGGAGCAGAGAGGCTGGAGGGAGCCGTTTTATTTGAGTCCCTAGATGAAGAAGACAATCATTTAACTCTTGCAGAACAGGGGTTGCCCCACTGCAAAGGTTATTAAAACATTTTCACTGAGTTGTTCTTTAAAGTACTATCAACTGAATAAATGGTGCATTATAATGTGCCTGGTCATATAAGGCTGTATGTGTCTGTTATTACTGCAAAGAGACTTTCACGTAGGATCCTAAGGATGGGATAGAATTGCAGACAACCAAATCAGAATGACTATTATGTAAAGATATCCAATGGTCATGGATTCCCTGCTTGAACAGCAATGCACCAGGAGACCTCTCTCCATAGTCATGAGGTGTGATCAGCTGCACATTAGAAGACAAGAACCTTTGTGTCATCCAAAGACAGATCACAATGTTCATTCACCATGTATATATACACTAATAAAAGTTATGCAACGTTCAAGTACATCCATGTAACAGACTCTGCGTCACTGAAATACATCATGCATTAATAGCGCATTCATTAAAACAAGACTATTGACTTGGCACCCAAAGACACAGTCATCCTCAAAAACATGTGAGCAGAGAGGAAGCAAGGCAATAAACCCAAGGGAACAGAAGCAACCCTTGGATTGAAAAATTCTATCAGGACGATTCATTTAAAGTACAACTCAAACCAAAACATAGTTCTTTTTAGATAGGGCAGGGAAGGATTAGAGCCGCCTGTCTTGTTTTTACTTCCATCTGTGTCTCTATTGGGGATCAAGAACAGGAAGTTAGTGGAAATCTCTTAAATTGCAACACAGAAAAAAGAACAAACACAATTTTTTGTAGAATGAGGAGAGGTTCGACAATGATTTTATTGAAGTCAGTTTGACAACCTATCCTCGGGTCAAAGGTCACTTATACAGGAAGAGAGGGAAGATCTCTCTCACAGACAGCAATAAAAGTAACTCTTCCCTCCTCTACCTGAAATGGCAAAAAAATAGATTGGCCAGAGTTGGCCTTTACACTGTAGAAAAGAAAGTGAGCAGAAAAGTGAAAATATTACCAACACCAAACAGTTTTCACGTTTACATTTTTGGGAAAAAAGTGAAATCTGCTTTGTTCCTATGCCCAACAATTGAGAATTTTCAGTCCTCCTGATTTTTAGAATTAGCTAGGACTATTGTTCCCTAAAATCTCCAGCCAGTCCTGATATATATAGATTGACAGTGTGGCCAGACCGCCGGGCAGGGGTGTGGCCAGACCGACAAGCAGAAATATGGACAGACATACAGGCAGGAATATGGATTGACTGACTGATAAATGTATGGAAAAGCAGACAGAGAGAAAAATTAATATGTAAAAACAAAAATGTTAAATGGGACTTACAAATTGGTGCAGACCACATGTAGAATTACTGCATAACTGGTCTTTTTGCGTGTTATATAAAACCTCTGTATCACAAATTACAGACACTCACTGGCAGTGACATCATTTGCAGCTAGAAGTCTGTGGAAAAGATGTAGTAATAGAGAAACCACAAGGCCGTCACCATCAGCAGCGGACTGAGCGTCGGAAGCTGCCTCTGGGCAATTTATGCTTCAAGTAGGAAGGAATTTCTAAATAAAATATTCTATATTCAGAACTGGGCAGTGCAGTATGTTATAAAAAGATGGAAAGATTATCCCAACATATAATAAACTACAAATAGCTCCCACATCAGTACCAAGAGGGCCAGATACCATATATGAATGCATCTACAACCCAAATTCCAAAAAAAGTTGGGACGCTGTGTAAAATGCAATTATTTTGCAAATCTCATAAACCCAAATTTTATTCACAATAGAAAACATATTGAATGTTTAAACTGAGAACATTTGAGCAACACGTCTAAAAAACGTTGGACAGGGCCATGTTTACCACAGTGTAGCACCCCCTCTTCTTTTAACAACACTCTGTAAATGTCTGGGAACTGTGGAGACCAGTTGCTGGAATCACTGAATTCTCTCTTTATGTTGATCTTACACAGCGTCCAAACTTTTTTGGAATTGGGATTTTAAAAGAATGGCCCATGACACCTAGAGAGACCAATCAGGATTTTCTTCTCATTTACAAAATAAACAGTGGACATGTGACAGCGGGAATGTCATTGGGTACTGTGGGAATCTATATATGTCAACAAATACACTTCTAAAAGTTTTGAAAGGCAATCAGCATAAAGTTTATTTCTTAAAGCTGAACTTCAGGTTGATATCAGAGTTCAGTATTAGGACTATGATAAAAGCAATATTTAGAACTGGCTGCTATAGATCGCTACTTTAACTGTTATTGAATAAGCAGACATGACTCAACAAAAATGATATTTGTGAGCAAACATATGAAAATTATATTTACACAATAAATTTGCATCAAAGTATAATTCTAATGAATGTAATTACATTGTAAAGAGGATATTACTGCATTTCTAAAGACCCCTAGGCATGAAACATTTACAGGTCTATTCACAAAAGAGTGCAGAGTTTGGAGAAGGCAGGAGAAGTGAGCAATCTAGGACAACATAGCTGATTTGGAACAATTCTCCAATTCAGCTCAATTTCCAGTTCAGATATGTTGTCCTAGATTGTTCACTTCTCCTGCCTTCTCCAAACTCTTCACTCTGTTGTGAATAACCCCGACAATAAATAAAAGGAAGTACAGTATTTAGCTCCCACAATGCACTGGAAGCTGCTCCATGATCCAAGAGTAATCGGAGATCAGAGATCATTTAAACTATAGCTAAAGGGTAGACTTTTTCCTTTGGTTTTGTGTGGATAGAGCAGGGAATAGTTATAACCCTTATCAGGAATTTTCCAGCCACATCTGCAGCCCATTGGAGAGACTTGCCTTTATTTCCTGTCTAGTAGATACAACAGGAAGTGAGAGGAAATCTCTCCAATGTGACAAGAGGCATGGACTTGCTGTCCACTGACATTCTGCTGACACTGTGTCCAGGCATCTTGTAACTTATAACTAAAAACATTTTTGGATGATCATCTGTGAGTCCTACCAATCACAACACCTGATCCCTGAAGCAGAGGGAAGAGTTTTTGGGACTCCAAAAAAAGTGTTGGCTGTTTTGTGTTATCCTGTTAGGAACTAATACTAAATATTAAAAGAATTTGGACTCTGACCCTTTTTTTTGCGTGCTCAGTCATCAGACTTTATACAAGTGGATTGTCCACTATTGGTACCATTTAAAGGGGTGTCCGGTTATGTAGAGAGCAGCCCTACCGATACACTGATTGACCTACCAATAATACAAATCCAGTACCTGGTTTTCATATGTATTAGCAATTAAATTCTAACAGAGGTTCTATCCATTTTCCGGCTTCATCCAAAGCAACTGGTTTGTTTTAATCCCCTCTCCTCCTCATATACTGAATCCTCATTAGTTACTTTCCCATTTACAACAAAATGGAGGAAATGGTCAGTAGGACAAATAGAGAGAGTAAAGCTCCCCAGAAGGGTCACAGATAGAAGTAAACACCTGATGGGGTTCTTACCCCCACCACTTTATTAAAAAAAAAAAAACTCTGCTATGGAGTGGCTGTAAACTCCTTGTAAATCACAAACCATAAACTCAGCAAGAGCCTGTTGTCAATCACAACTCCTGGAAGAAAGGGGAGTGTACTAAAAAGTAACAGGAAGCTTGAACTCATCACACTGCATAGGAATCGGCTGAGAAGAAGACTGAGCTGCCAAAAAGTAGCTAGCCTGGAGTTTCCATTTAAATACAAATTCATACTAGACTGCAGAATTCGGCCAGTTTTGAAGCATCTCTGGCATTTTCTAAGCGTTCCACGAGCCAGTGCATTTGCTTTGTCTTACAGAATGGACGTTCGTCCGGCGTGACGTTTTCAGGCTGCTGAGGCGATGAAGCGTGGCACAGAGCAATGCTTTAATAACAGGACACATCACCCCAGCATTCCCAGTATCAATGTCTCGTCCATCATCTGCCTGCCACTCAGAATCAGCCAGCTGAGAAATGCATATACAAGAGTAATGTGTGCAGAGCAATGGGCAGGGGAGGGGGACAAGGTCAAGCTAAGAGAGAGCGAGCTCAGCAGACACATAGTCCTTCTACATTCCCCTTATAATGACTTAGATATCTTCAAAATTAAACTGTTATCACATGCAAAACTGATCATTCACATAGGGAATTATAGTGGCTTCAGTCACTCTCTGCCTTCTAATATCTATTGAGGTGCTGGTGCAGTGTAAAGACTAATCTACAGGCAGGTAATCAAGGCAGCTCTCTGTAAAATAGGACAACCCAACAGAGGTCACTATACTAGGGATGCCAAAAAGACAGTCAAGAGGTAAAAGTGGTAACTAGGTTGCCAGGTTCAGCTACTTCTTATTTAAATCACAGTCACAGGAATAGCCCACACGTTTCGTGGGCCACTCCAGTCCCCCTTCATCCAGGCTAAAGATTTTCTTTTGTTTTTATTTTGGATAGGAGTAGGAAATTGTTAAAACTCCCCAACTGGGAAGATTCACCTTCACTTCCTGTCCTGTAGAGTGAACAAGAGGAGAACTCTCCAAGGTGAGGAAAGGCCCCTCTTAAGCAAGTACCAGCATAAGATTTTCCCTCTATTCCTGTTTTTTTTGTAATGTGCCCAACTGGAGAGATTCACCTTCACTTCCTGTCCTGTAGAGTGAACAAGAAAGAGGAGATCTCTCCAAGGTAAGGGAAGCCCCCTTTTAAGCAACTACCAGCATAAGAAGATTTTCCCTCTATTCTTGTTTTTTGGCAATGTGCCCAACTAGGGGGGATTAACCTTCAATGCCTGTCCTGTAGAGTGAACAAGAAAGAGGAGATCTCTCAAAGCTGAGGAAACCCCCCTCTTAAGCAAGTACCAGCATAGGAAGATTTTCCCTCTATTCCTGTTCTGATGAACACAAAATTTCAGATTTTCCTTTATTCTCAGTGTCGGTGACCGTGATCACCAGGTCAGAGAGAAAGAGTGAATCTCCATAGCGGGGACATGGATGCAAACCTATCCAAAAATGAACAAATGGTGATTTACACTTAAAGGGATTGTCCTTTTCTAGTCATCCCCCTGACTCCTGTAGAGCGCTGTTCTCCCCAAAATTGGGAGTTTACCACGTATGGCACTTTCAGTGGTAAACAATCACTTAAAAAGGGCCCTTAAACCTGAAGGTACTGACGTCACTAATACACACGCTTTTAGCTTAAACTGATTACAAAATCAATGTAGTGCCCAGGTTCAGATGCAAGTGGTGCAGAATGATATGAGTAATGGTAAGTTGTATTCAAAGTACAAGACAGGATGCAATAATAAAACACGAAAAACACGGTCTTGCTTGGCTCTGGTAGACACAAGTCTGATTTATAGGTTTTTAAGTAACACTTAGCCAGATGCCCCCGCTAGCATTAATGCTGCCTGCAATGTAGAGTACCTGGGATGGTTGTGGGTTGTTGATGACCATCTATCATTAAAGCTCAAACCCATAATAGAAATCGGAGCCAAGTGAGTGCTGAAGAGGTGATGAGTTGTGTGTACCAATATTAGTCGTGAGTGTGAATAACACACACACATTATATACATACATATATACATACAGTACACACACACACTTCTTACTAAATTATTATTATTCATTTTTTTTACATCATAGTATTTATCCAGTTGGATTTCAATACAAACTAACATATGATTTCATTAAAAATGTATTGTATTATTACTTATTTATTTCATGTTTATCTTTTATTTAGTGTTCCATTCACCTTTCCTGATGAAATAACCATTACCATGCCACAACTTGTTTTTTGGTTGCTGTATGACAGATTGATACCTACCTCAACTGTTGAGCATCTTCTAACTCATTCACCATTGCTAACCTCACCTCCAGTTTTTTCTTTGGGGAAAATTCCACCACTTCTTTACAAATACCAACACAAGCACTGTTTTACATTTTCATGTCCTTTAAGGGACGGTGCAGACCTGAGCGATCTGGGTCGTGTGTCCCGGGATCGCGTGGTCGTGCACAATTGCAGACAGCAACTGCCGCACGCGCCCATTGATTTCAAAGGGGTACATACGTGCGGCAAGAGCAGAAAAAAGGTACAAGTACCCTTTTTTTTGTGATACACGGCATGCGGCTGTTTTAGCCACAATCGTGTTTGGTTGCACAGGCGGAAATCGCAGCAGGAAACAGCGCAATCTGCCCGGCGCGACTGAGGGGGCCATTAGAAAATAATGGCACCCACAGCGTGATCCTCGTTGATGGGCAACTCCGCGACCTTGCACACTTGCGGCGCGGTCACGGATCGTCCAGGTGTGAATCTGGCCTAAGACAAATAAGGCTATGTTCACATCTGGGCGATCCGTGACCGTACAGCAATCGTGCACAAAACCGCGCGGATTGCCGGGCGGTCACAGAGTCGCCCACTACAGCCGGTCGTGTTGGCGATGCCATTATTTTCTAATGGCACCCCAGTCGCGCCGGGCAGATCGCGCGGTTTAATGCCGCGATTCCGCCTGTGCAACCAAACATGATTGTGGCTAAAAATGCCGCACACCGTGTATCGCACAAAAAAGGTCACGGAGTCGCCCACTACAGCCGATTGTGCTGGCGATGCCATTATTTTCTAATGGCAGCACAGTCACACCGGGCGGAATACGCGGTTTCCCGCTGTGATTCTGCCCAGTGCAATTCAACACTAAATCGCTAAAAAAGCTGTGCGTCGCGTATCGCAAAAAAGGGTACATGTACCTTTTTTCAGCGATTGCCGCACAGATGTAACCCCATTGAAATCAATGGGGCCACGTGGCAACCACTGTGTGCATCCGCACACGATCGCGTGGTCCTGGGAATCGCTCAGCCTAAAGTCCCAGATAGCCCTTCTGGTCAGTAGACTGTACAATTCGACATAATTAGGGGGCCAGAGCTGTAATGGATATCTAGGGAACTGTAGACTTACATCAATCTTACCCGCCTACAGACAAAGAGAAGCTCCTACTCCAGTTTGGAAATGCAAATATGCAGAACAGTTACGTCCTTCCTATAAAATAAACGATATCCATATGCTTTACGGTCTGTTTAACAAAAATAAATTACTTTTAGGAGCAGCACATACTTTCCCTCGGAATAAAACAAATCTGTTTATAAAGCATCTTAGTCATATTTCCCTTTGACAATATAATCCTCTCGCTATGAGAGATCAAACAGTACCATACAATTTACACTGTACTGACAAGGTTAGGTAAGGAATGCTACTGGCAAAAGGAGATTATGTTACTTACAGCCTTGAACGAGTATCAGTAAGGTGGAGTTACCCTTTAAGTCTCATGAGAAATATTCATGCTGTGCTGGTTTTGCACAGCCGTCTATGGAACGCTTCCACACACACAGCATTCTATGAGCTGTATTCATTAAAAGCGACCCTTTTGCCATATTAATAGTCCCATTAACAACTGTACCCCAACTCATGGCATCCAGTGACGTTAGTGGTCACTATGTTGCCCTGATGAAAGGACCCTGCGTGGCCCCGAAATGTTGGCTATATCATGTTTTGACGTTTCACTTCAATAAATAAGCACAAGGATTAAGGTTACTACTGGACTGCTGGTGATCATCTTCTACAAGTGAGCTAGGCAGGACGCCGGCCAGGGCTGTGCAGTGCACCGCAAGGACCCCGACTAGAGTGCCGTTAGCATGCACCTCCAGCACCCCATCCGACTTCCCCGGAATGTGACTGCCAACAATCCACAAAACCACCCCCACACCTCCGCCCACCTTAGACAGCGATCATGGGGACACCCCTGCTTAGAGGCAGCATGGTACACTGCAGCCGTCACATGCCGGCTCTATATACCAAAAGCTAGGTGATCATGTGACTGCCTGATCGATCAGCTCACAGTCTTCTTCCTGCAGAGAACAATGAGCATCAAGGATTTCCCCCTCCCCGCTCTGTTCTTTGAGCACTCATTGGAGGCTGGATTTATATATAGGTGCTTTTATTTATTGTTTATTCACATATTATTGCTTCATGATTATGTTTATATGGATGTTTTCAATATAACTGATTTGTTTAGTCAGTTAAAGCTCACCACATACACACAATACACTCGAATACCACCGGGTTGTGTTTTGCACTTTTAACCATTAATTCACTATCACTAGTCGACTTTATATTTAATATTTATTTTGATATCTGAAGGTGATCTCCCCCCTTTGGTTTTGAGAGATCACCTTTACACCCATTCACAATTAGACCGAGCGCTACTTATCTGCCACACAATAACTGTCAATCAGGCAGCTGGGTGAATCCTGAAAATATTGTCGGGATCCGTCCCAGCTGCGGCGTGTCTCTACGCCGTCAGCATATAGCAGGCATTAGTAAATGTACTCCTGTGACCTAAAAGCGATGTAAAGCCAAAAAAAGATTTTTCTTTTAATCCTTCCCAGATCATTTCTCCTGCATTAAAATAAACCAGACTCGTGTGAATGTAGCCCTTACAATTCCAAACCTGCCAAAGAAAAAAAAAAAGAACTGGAGATATGCCTTAACATTCACAGAGGAATGTATAAAAGAAAACATATCACCACAGGAAAATACACTCATTATCCAATACCATCTCCAAGCTCTGTGTGGTATAATGGAGCTATTCCAGCAAGCCAAGTATCAAAGGGCCAGTGTATAAATAGAAAGAGAGGATGTGATACTGTGGAAGACGTCCGCTCAGTCTCAGTGTTAAACATAAACTATGGGGAGAGCAGGAAAAAGGAGGAGAATTAACTAGTTTTTACATATCGGGCTGACAGAAGCGCGGTGTGGAGGAGTAGAGGCCTCTTGGAAGACAAACCGCTTTATACACACTAATGTTGGAAATTAGAATCAGAAGGCAGAATTTTTGTAGGGGCAAAAAGTGAAACCAATAAAACTGTACCCCGGGGGGGAAAAAAATTACCCTTACTTATTCAGTCTACCGGGAACAGACAAAGCAACTATACTTACCCCTTATCCTTTGCTTCCCCAGCAGCTACAGTTTTTTCCTTTCTCCAATGCTTCGGGGGTTGACAGGCTCTTGGCAGCCTCACTTACAAAACAGGATTGCTGGTCCTGCATTGTACGTGATGACGTTAGAGTACCCGTGACCAACAGAGCGGGGCAGGTAAGCAGCTTCAGGGTAGCAGTCACGCAGCTGGGAGGAAGCCTGCAGGAGTGAGGAATAAGGTAAGGTATAGTTGCTTTTTACGCTCCCCCTAGACGAAACGAGCAATGGGCTTTCATTGAGTTCAGCCTTAAACCTGATCCCTGTAAGGGTCTCTTCGCATTTTTCCTGCAGTAAAACACAAATTTTAATACATAAAAAAACTTTTTAAACAGAAACCGAATTCTTTCTTATGTGGCTGGGTTACAACCCTGCACTGCAGTCTAGTGTTAAAGGGAAACTCTAAAGGACCGTTCCCACCTTTGTATGTGCATTATAATGAAAGTTGGAATAAACAATGTCAATAGGTTTTGAGTCTCGTTCCATGGAGTATGACAAAATGACCCACTTTACAATCCCTATGAATGGTGGGCTCATAGCCTTGTTCTCTGTGAGGAAGCAGAGATCTCTCTGCATAGGTCTAACATGCCCCCACTAAAGCAGTCGCGGTTAGCTCTGTAATCAGCAAAGCTCATGCTCCCTGCTCTGACTCAGCAGGAGGCATCTTGGACCTCTGCAGAAAGACCACTGCTTTCCCACAGAAAGCAAGCATACCAATCTAGTCACCAGCCAATCATCACAGCTCATCCAAACCCACTGTAAACAGCTGGTACATGCCACAGACCCTTCACAAAGAGAAGATGCATACAGGGTAAAAACACGATAGAGGACAGACCTGGAGGTCCCGCTATGCAGAGCTCCAGTGTAGGCAGCCCCCAGAAAAGCTCTAATTCCTGGCCCTGCTGTGTGATCTTATGGGTGGAATTGGGGGGACACTGAGCAAAACTACTCTCATGAATAGTATAAGGTCTTGCGACCCAGACTTGCAATACACTGAGATTCTCCTGACGTAATTGCTTTGCTTTCAATGGATATCTGGTATCCGTTGCGTCAGGCCAAAAATGGTCAAGCAGCAGCCATTGTAGAGTTTTTTCAAGGGGCAATCTTTAAGGCTCTCAGTTTTATCCTTGATTCTCTGCTAGTAAATCACTGATTCAGAACAAGCATGTTCATGCCAGGTGTCCCATATTTATTCCATGTCAGCATCTCACAAAGTAATAAAAGAAGGATAAGGATAACAACCTAGTGCATCTTAACAAATTAGCAATGACAGCTCCCATTATTTCTCACCTTACAGGTTCCTTTTACTATAAAAAGGATTAGAGGTAATTACAGGTACACAAATGACATAACTAAACAAGTTTACAATAGTTTTCAATTAATACATAGAGTTATAGGCTATATTATAGCCCAATTACAGGCAAACGGAAAACAAATCACCCTTTAGTCGGGCTATAAACTAATTATCATTAATTAGATGGATTCCAAAATACTGCCTGTGCCTAAAATCTAGCTATCATATTAATGCAAACCCCTGCACAGGCATTATTGGGAGCTAGGAGGGCGGTAGCCAGGGCCGTATTTACTCTCTCTGCTGCCCCAAGGCCAGGTTCCTTAATGTGCCCCCCCTGCCAAATTTCCCCCCAGATGGCGGGGCGGCAGGGTTGTTTTTAATTTTTTCTTTCTTATCACTTGTACAGAACGACCGGTGGCTTCCCCGCTCTACATTTAGCCCTGCTTGTCCAAAGCAAAGCTAAATGTAGAAAACAACTACCCGCCTGGTGCCTGTAACTGCATGTCTCGGGTGTAGGGAGATAGAAATTCCCCACCCCTGCTGCCCCTCTACCCCCTGCTGCCCCGAGGCTGGGCCTCGGTTGGCTTTGTGGGAAACCCAGCCCTGGCGGTAGGACCTTAGCAGTTTGATGATGCTCATTCATAATCCAAAAAGCAGCTGTCACATGGAGTGGGTTGCATGTTCTTCCATATCCAGAAATACTGGGTACTTTGTTTGGCTTCCAATGCTGAATGAAGCAGCCGGAGGAAAAGAATGCTACAAAGCTTCCACTATCACCCAATTGGTCATGCCCTATGTAACGGGGGAAGTGAATCACAAGAGCTGCTAAACTGAATTAAAAATATCTTGTATTGGAATGTAAAACAGTTTGCACATTTGCAATTCAAGTTGACTAGAGTTCTGCTTTAAACCAAACCTGTAGTCATTCAGGGCAAGGCAAAATGTTTGCTTTGCTCACGAGATAATAGAAGGAGATATATCTTTTTTTTTTTTATATTTTATTGTTTCCCATATTTAAAATACAAACAGTGCATCCTATTCGCACCCACAAATATGGGCACCAGACATAGCAATGCAGCCAAGAAAACATAAAAACAGCCAGGGAATTAAATTAAAAGGGAAATCAACACAGTACAGGTAGAAGAGAGCTTCTGCCAAGGTATCTCAGCGAGCGAGACAATGCACCAGATGTACATACACGGATAAAACGTACATATAAAAGAAAAATAGTAAAAAGAAAAAAGGGGAGGATCCGGCAGTGAGACATGGGACTACTCATAACCAGATATCGTAGCAATAACCCAAATACATCTATGTCCCATGGAAAGGACTAACAAGTCTCCGAGACCTCAGGAGTCTGTATCTACTGCAGAATCAGAACCAAGCTAACCAACAATCCCAGACCTTGTGAAATTTACCTGGGCATCCTCTGTGGACATAAGTGTCTTGGAACAAAGGTAAGTTGTCATTGAAGTAGAGATATATCTTTAGTATATGCTTAACTTTCCTTCTCTCCCTTGCTCCTCCATTCAGCATTGGAAGAAAGCACCTGGTATATCTGGGTATGGCGGAGCATGCGGTTCACTACATGTGACAGCACTGAGCCAATCAGCCTGGCATAGGCAAAGCACAGTTTCACTTTAAAGTGTCTCCATTTTTTTCCTGGTTTTCTTCTATATTTCACAGATGGAATTTGGTGAGAATAACACTTTCACCCCCATGCTTTGCAATACAGTGATTCCCTGAATGAATGTAGAGCCAGCAATGTGTTCAGGGTCTTGTTAATGTCTACGAGACATCTGGATGAGCAGAAAGGGATACTTGTTGGTGCTGTGAGTGAACTGTCAGTGAAGGTAATGTAAAATGCAGTGTTTAAAAAGTTTGGAGTGCTAATGGCAAGACAGAGAAATGTCTCAAGTTTAAGCGCTTCAGAGAATGAAACAGAGCCTGACCACTGCGATAGGACCCACAAAACAGCGTCACACCCTGCCCGTGTCTTCTGGGAGGAAGGATGCCATGATATGCCAGAAACTAAGTATACTTTAGCTGTACAGGAGAGTTGTCTCTTTCTCTCACATTGAGGGATTTTATGAAAAAAGAAAATTAGAAGCGTGAAGAACATTGCAAAATCCTTTTACCGCGTGACGCCAAGTCAGGCAACTTCAATGCCAAGGACACATTTACACTGCACTTTTTTTCAACACTCCGTAAGAGTTCAGACATTAACCATTACACAGAAGACCAGTAGAATAGATCTAGAACATTATTATTGTAGATCTATGAGTCTCCATTTGGAAATGAACATGTTAACCATTATACCATCCTAGATCTAATCTACTTGTGAAAGGATGAACATAAACCCAGGGATGGATCAATAAATATGGAATTCAGGAGCCAGTCTGTCCAATCCAGAAGCCAACAGGATTTTTGTTATGAGCCAGCTCCGTCGAGAACAATTAGAGAAGATCTCAAAAGTTATGCACCGGTTGTCATTTTTAAGGAAAATTGGCTACTTGGACTTGTCCAGCCCTGCATTATCCAATACAGTATCCTATAACTGTCACAGAGACCTCCCTCCATGATCATTATGGAGCAAACGTAAAGCTCAGAAGGTGTTAGGGGCCTAAACTTGACTTCAGGAATGAAAGTGTGCATTTGCATAACAGGGCACCTTCGGTTCCTCGAGGATCCCAGTGAGCTGTGGAACAGTACTAAAGGCACATTTGGGTTTTTCTAGATCAATATTACAGCCCTGATCATGGTTCATCATTGTTTCACTAGGCACAGGTTTACTTTAAAGGGGGAAGTTAAAATGCGGTGAGATTATTTAATATTTTAATTTCAGCCTTTTATGTGGTTATAAAATTCCTGTTGGAACAGCTTGCAAATAACTGGTTAACATGTAAGCAAGTAGGATTACACAATAGTGTAGACTTCAAAAGGACAATTCTGGCCAGGTCAACAAGTAAAAATCAATCAGAAACCCAGCAAATTAGCCCATTAAACACTGTAAACTAGTTAAAAAAAAAGTCCATTCAATTTACCTTCAATCTGAGTCATACATAAATCAACTGCAACTAAATTGATCAGGGTTTTTACAATTCTTCTAGGTGGTTCTGCAGCCCCTTATCACATGATTCTGCAATTAGCAAAATGTCAGAGAACTTGGTTGGAGAGTTGTTTGGACCTGAAACACACTGACTTCTTTCTAAAATCAGATTTCCCTTCATTCAAAAGATAAGGATATTAGCAACCATGCGGATTTATACAACTGCCTAAACAGCAACCACCAGTCAATGATTTCAGTGTTCACGTTTTACAAGAGTTTGCCTTTATAAATGTCCACAGATTATATCACAGCCTTTAAAACCTGTAATTAAAAAGAAGAAACACCACTAAGCACTACTGGTATCCAAAGTAAACATACGGTATGAGCCAACAGAGCTCATCAGAAATCACATTTCTATAGTCTGAATACAACAGCAGGAATATCATAGACTTCTAAAACCATTCTTTGTGGTAAAAGTTAGTTCCTTATATTTATCTAAGTTTCTCCAGGACATTAAACTGAATCTGATAAAAAGACAATTAAGTTGCAGGAAGCAGGAAGATTTCAAATGGTCTACATGTTGGGACACAAATATTGCAACATACATATGACCCAACATAGGACAGGTGTGCAGTTGCACAAGACATTAAAACACAAAAAAGTCAAACTTAAAAAGGAGTTGTAAAGTCCCAGCGTATACTAACCTGTTGTAACATCAGCATTTTAATAGGAATATATACTAGAGTTGTTTTTGATAATGCAATCAAAGCTCACCCATAGTAATAAGATCCGTGGCATGCCAGCACAGTAAGTAGGAGACCTGGCTGGCAGAATCCTTTCATCTTTTGGTCCCAATATTAAAAATATATATTACCCAATTTCATCTGAGGTTCGTACTATGTTTCTGATGTATGACATTAATCTGGGCTACGCATATGGAAATACTGGTTTGTAAGACGAGACACAAAGACGAGCTGCTTTTTAAGAGTCGGTAATGCATTTAAGATAAAATATGTTCAGCAGCCATTGTTTCTTTTGGCTTGTAATTCTACCCTCGATTGGCAGGTAAAATGGATGATGAAATGCATTCTCACCAGTCACATGATCGTGTTCCGTGCCACAGCCCGTGTGGGTCTGCTGACAGCCGTTCTCCAAAACAGGAAATTCAGGTATATTAGGCATCCAGTTAGTAATCCTCATCATGGAATTGATGTCAAGAGGGTTAAAGTGAGCCATGTTTATTTAAAGAAAAGGGGGTTACTGGGCTGACGGATTAATACCTCACAGAGAACTTGCTGTAGCCTCTGACTCACAGGCCAAGAAGACATGAAACCATTGAAGGTCAAGTCCACCCAACCTAACATTTAAACTCTCGAATGTAGTCGAAAGGTTGAATCACCTTGTTATATTCTTATGCATTTCGGACACTCTGATGGTGATCTTAGAACACCATACTTTGTGTCTTCTACCACCCACAAGGTCATAATGAAGGTATCAATCTCATGCAACTGGCTGGATGAGGATTCATCAGAGGAGTGTGGCACCATATTTTGGCTTTGTTATGGCTGTTGCCGTTCTTTTGTTCTAAAACACATTGTTTCTATTAAACAGTATTATAATAATAATCATCTATCTTGCAGTATCACATATATTAAAAAAAAAGAAGAATGGAGAGGTTAATTAAAGTGCACGTAAAAACATGTTTTTATAGTTTTGGATAGAATGTGGAAGGGTAAGAAACTCTATTTGCTTTGTACTGCTGCCCATATTTCTGCTGGGGAAGATTCCCATTTGACCATGTCATCAATGGCCCTAGTACAGAAGAAGATGGGAAATCCAAAATGTTAAAGTTGTCACAGGAGCTGAGGGGAAATCTTCCAATAGGGACACCTGTTCTGGGGACAACCGTGTGAGAGCTAATTTTGGAAAGATCTCCTTTTACTTCCGACTGTATTGCTAAGACAGAAAGTGAAGAGAAATCTCTCAAGGGTCTTAACCATTCCTCCTATCAAAAAAAAAAAATGACATACACTAAGTAGATATATGGTCTATTTTCTGTTAATTTAGATAGCTAGACTCTATGATTTACTAGCAAGCTGGAATGGAAGAATACCACAAGTGGTCGGAGTGCCGGAAAGGAAACTATTATACACATAGCTTTAATTGGAAATGAGAAAACCCCTTTAATGAAAAAGTGATGAACAAGCCTGATATGAGCTGATGTAACAAATACATAAAACCCTTTGCAATAAATAACAGCCAACTGGGTGGAATAAACACTAACTGTATTGTGAAGTCACAAGATACAAAATGTCTGCCACCAAAGGAAACAAACACAAAGTAAATAATTGCAGCTAATGAACACTCCATGAGACTATGTGCCACATAAGTAAGCAAATTGTTACAACTTCTTCTACAACCTTGTACAAGCACATTGTTGCAGAGCTTATCCTAAAGACAAAGCGTCTTTGTGCTTTCACCTTGTTTGAGGAAATACTAAACGAAGGCTGACTGGAAGGAAGGCAAACACATTTGACTTATTTTTAGTACAACAGTTCTGGCTTATAAAGCCAAGGCACCAAGCACCACATACATGTTTCTGCCTCTAGAGCAGCCTTTCTCTACCAGGGTTCCTCCAATGTTTGCTAGGGGTTCCTTGAGAAATAAGCAACTTCTCCTCTCAGATAACTTCCCACTAACAACCGTGATCTTTTAAGTTATCTGTAATGGGGAACATTCGCCTCACTGACCACAAATGTAAATGCAATTCTTTCCAATGACCAATAGTGTAAGAGGGGCCTTCTCCCATTGACCACCAATGTAAGAGGGGCCTTCTTCCCCCGCCCACCAATGTAAGGGGGGTTTTCTTCCACCGACCACCAATGTAAAAAGGGCCTTCTTCCACCAACCGCCAATGTAAGAAGGGCCTTCTTCCACCGACCGCCAATGTAAGAAGGGCCTTCTTCCAACGACCACCAATGTAAGAAGGGCCTTCTTCCACCGACCACCAATGTAGGAAGGGTCCTTCTTCCACCAACTGCCAATGTAAGAGGGGCCTTCTTCCACCGACCACCAATGTAAGAAGGGCCTTCTTCCACCAACCGCCAATGTAAGAGGGGCCTTCTTCCACCGACCACCAATGTAAGAGGGGCATTCTTCCACCGACCACCAATGTATGAGGGGCCTTCTTCCACCGACCACCAATGTAAGAGGGGCCTTCTTCCACCGACCGCCAATGTAAGAGGGGCATTCTTCCACTGACCACCAATGTAAGAGGGGCCTTCTTCCACCGACCATCACTATATGAGAGGCACTGCAATTTTCATGTTCTGTGCTTCTTTACTGGTCAATATTACTGTTATTTGTTTCATTTCAATATTATCACCGAAAATAATGTTTTTGTATCGGGCAGTCTTGAGTGGAAATACTATAAATACACCACATTCCATATTATTTTCTTTATTCTTATATCCACAACTTTCTGTTTATGTTAATGTCATGTGGGCTGTAGCTATAATTAGCAGGGGTTCCCTAAGACTTGAAAGTCTTTTCAAGTGTTCTATCTTGTAAAAAAAAAAGGTTGAGAAACGCTTCTCTAAAGATATCCTTTATTCCTCAAGCTCAGACTTGCCATTCTAAGCTGTTGAACATGGGCAACCAAGGGGAATGCATGGACATCAGGGGACTACAGAGCCATAGCAGAAAACTTGAGGATGGTGTGAAATATTCCTTAAAGTAAAACTGGCCTAATGAAAAGAATATATATATATATTTAAATGTCGATTCGGCTCAATTAGCTAATTTTGAAAAAGCCTGTGCCATTTCCACGCGCGGGTTAGGGATGTATCTACTAACACAGGATGACTTCCACCTTCCACCAAGTGTTTAATCACATGAGCCGGTACATGATGCCTTGATGCGGCCGAAGCTGCCCCCATCCTGAAAGTGCGAGAGGAGCACCCGAATATATATATATATATATATACACACACACACACACATATATACATACACACACACACACACACACACGTATATACACACACACTATATATAACGCAAAATATATTGGCCTTGTTGGTACACAACCTGCGCAATGCAAAATTTCCTTGAAAGAATTAGCAACAGAATTATTGACTGCACTTGCTAGACTTAGACTTACTCTTTAAAGTGAACCTAAACTGCAACAGATAGTACTTAATCTAAGATCCTCCTTTCCTGGTACCTACATCTCTTTGTTACGCCATAACACCCTGCAGTCATCCCTATGCAAACACAAAAGTGAAACTAAAAGTCAATATCTGCATAGACTTAAGTAAATCTTCTTCACCCCCCACCCCTCTCCTGGCAGTTCTTGGACCTGGGGGCAGGTTGTTCAGGCACATGGTATGGTCACTTGGAGGAGATGCCAATGCACCCCATACCTCAGAATCTAAATATTCAGTAGACTCAATGCAGCAAGCAGGGGAAACTAAACATATAAATACCATCTGGCACCTTATGATGAGTACCATGCAGGGAAGGCTTAGTTTAAAAGGTTTTCAGTACAGGAGAGATTCACTTTAAGTACCAAAATTCAAAAAAAAAAAAAAAAAAGAAAAAAAAAAGCCGCTTACTCAACCTTGAAAATACATATTTCTAATGATTTCATTTTTAGAGTAAATGTATTCTTCTATAATGTCTGCACAATACTTGCACTAAACAACTCATATTGCGACCTATTTAATGCGATAGGTTGTTTCAATCCCCACAACAAGCATCAAGAGGATAGAGCTTATTTAAACCCAAAGTTACATCGACTTTGCTTGGCGCTCCTTCCAACAAAGAGGTTAAGATACTCCTAGCTCTGAAAAGACAGCTCCATTCACGAGATGCAAATGTTTAATCTTGCATAGAGAATACCATCTGCCACACCTGCACACACGGCCCAGGGAGGCCATGCTGCTGGGATTGCTGAGCTTTCCTTGACTTGCTGGCCCTGAATTAACTCCCACTTTAAATGCATCACCATGACTGATTACATAATGAGCTGTATGAACATAAACAAGATGATCTCAGAATGGATGTTAAAAAAAAAAGTACTAGTTGTCATTTAAAATCAGCTTTTTTTTTCTGACGTGCGTTTACTCGATGCACCAAGTCGGAGGGGCTTGCATGCACAGACCACTGCATAGGAAACTGTTGATATGACCCACATGAACTTCTACAGTATGGATAATGAATCAACTAAAAGATTACTATAGGCAACACCAATATTTTCCTGGGTTTAGGTCTCACTTTTAACAAACGCCCTCCCACCATTTATAATGGCAAAGCTGTAGATAAATAGATCATCCAAGCTTCCTAAACCTGGGATCACGCATATGCAAATTAGTTGATTTATTAAACGATGTACCACAAATTGTTCTGCGTCTTATTACAGAATGTATAATATTAGTGTACATATCCTTTATTTATGTTCAGCATTAAAAATACAAATGTATTTATTTATTTTGGATAGGTAAATATAAAATATTGCACACAAAGGTTTCATATTTATGATTTTCAACCAGCATATGAGGCTAAACTCAAAAGTTTAGGTCTTGCTCAGAGGGGCAGCAAGGGGGCGGTAAAAACAGGGGGTTGATCTGCATTTTTACCGCCCCCCGGCGGCTGTCCACCTAAAGCAGGGGTAGCCAGACTCCGGCCCTCCAGCTGTGGTGAAACTACAAATCCCATGATGCAAATCTCTCCGGGAGTCATGTCTGTGGCTGTGAGAATCTTGCAATGCCTGATGGGATTTGTAGTTCCACCACAGCTGGAGGACCGGAGTTTGCCTACCTCTGACCTAAAGGGTACATTAGCGGCTGCTGAGTCCTGTATACATACTGCAGCCGCGAAGCTTTGCTTCATGGCAAACTTTCAAAAAGCTACTCTCGTGATGCCATTTGCCAAACGCGATAATTGCAATGAACGGGACCATGGTTGCGGCACGGTATTGCAATAAAAAATTCCCACTGGGATAAAGGGGAAAAAAATGTCAGTCAGGAAACGGCAGTATCGCCTCCTGAATGGCAGGCAGCTGCTGCTCTACCACCCTGTGAAAAGCGATCCATTGCAGACCACTTTTCAGAGAGGCGGTAAAGCCGGACACCCATCTAAACGAGACCTTACAAGGCTAATCCTAGCAGTTTCCTGAGAAATGCCTGTTGTCCACAAAGCTCAAGAGCTAAAGCTCAGATTACACATGCAGCTAAATGTTCCTCTCACCTCTGTAGGGCTCCATACAACCTTTCAATTAGAGAGAGAGTCTTGACAGAAAAACCTACCGCTGTGCTGTATAGAAATGTAATACTGCTCTGTGTACGCAGAGTCATGGCAGTGACACCCCCTGTGCCCATTGAAACCAATAGAACCATACTGTGCAGTTGGCATATGGTTGCAGTGCAATACTGTAATGCAAAATCCCCTTTAGCACCGTGAGGTTAGAAAAAACAGGCATGCAGGAGGCAACGGTATTGCCTCTTAAGCACCTGCAAACCGCTGCTCAACTGCCTCCTAAAAGCTATCAACCATGGAATGTTTTTCAGAGGGGCATTACACTCTTCCGCCAGTGTGAACGAGGCCTTAAAACTAGGCAAAAGATCACAGGCTCCCGGGCAGGGGCGTCTCCAACCTATTCGCTGCCTGAGGCTGGGAGGGTTTATGGGGGGTGCTGTTGGCGCATGCTAAGGGGGGGGCCTCCCGCTCACTTACATCACTGGCTACCAGGAGCTGGACAGGGTGCCATCCACAGCCTCCTAGGATGCCAAGAGCTGGGTGGGGAGATGTGTATGGTCCTTACACATCTCCCCACCGAACTCTTGGCAACCTAGGATGCTTTGGCTGGAAAGGGTGCAGCAAGCACACTGCAAGACCGCATAGGTAATGAGCAAATATGGCTGTCCCAATATATATATATATATTTATTACACACACACACACACACACACACACCAAAAACATTCAGGGAAAAAAATATTCACAATAAGATGATCTACATGAAAACACACAGAAAACAAAAATCATGACTTAGCGGTGGGACTGCAGGTATTATTTTAGGAAGTTCCTTTGAGCGTATACAGGAAGAACACACGACGTACAAGTGATTGAAGATAAAAGGATACCATCTGGTTAGTCTTAATATAAGCACCACCTACAGCTATTAAAAATCTTCAAAATAGCAAAGAAAAAGGTCAGTTATGTATAAAGAAGACGCGTCACCTCCTCACAGTTAAAGCTGAACCTCCAGCCTTCCTTTCAGTCTTGCACAGTTGTATCGGCTCCTCTCCTGAGCTGAAATTGCTTACTCTGATTTCACTGCACTCTGTGAGCTTGTCACAATGTGCATTAGAACCCGCAGCAAGTCAGATAGAGCCCGCCTCATTTCCTGTTCATCTTCCTCTAGCTCTTTCCTCCCCAGCCTGGCCAGCACATTGCATTCATTGGATTTCAGTTCTGTCAATCGTGGAGGTAGGCCTTACCTAGGGCCGTCTGTGTGCAAATACAGTCCAACTAGGAACATCCGCTCCTCCAGACTGACATCCACCCATCGAGACATTATGATATTTGCATACCTTTATTATGGTATGGTATATTATGGTATGGTATATTATGGCATGGAATAAAAGGTATGATATTTGCATACCTTTATTCACTCCCCTTTGTGCTGTTTATGTAAGGAATTCAGTACAGCTCTATGTACAGCTTCAAGTACTAAGAAAGCAATATGGGCTCTGTGCTCATTGGCATTTTTCATACATCGGACTTGTTCAGCATGCCCTTGAAATAATAGAAGCACTTTGCCCGATTTTGCAGTGGCCTAATCCTTTGAAACACAGGAAAAAGGATTAAAGTGTTAATTCGATTTATATATATAAAAATAGAAAGGATTAAAGTCATATTCGAATAGATATTATTCCTATGTTGCGTGCTTCCCCGTACTGTGCATTAGCAGACAGGCAATACTAACTGTCATAATCCACACCATTAACATCCCAGCAAAAAGTCATGTCTATTCCTTTGGTATAGAAGTAGACAAACGTACATTTATAATATATAAAGCATACAGATGGGTAGAATAATACAATGTGTGTCAGTAAAATAATTTTCTATTACTAATCTTACAAATCACATAAGAACATATAAAAATTATGTCATTTTTCATTTATTAGTCCAAAACATTTTATTATTTCAAAAGCTGTTGTATATCGGTTTGTATAAGTGGCATCTAAAAAGTCCATACAGAAAATACACACACAAACACGTTTTTCCTAATTGAATACGTTGAGGGATGGGATTGCCTCCACCAATCACCGACCCACTAGGCCAATTATTATTCTATGCTTTTGGAATATCCAAAGAGGGTTCTCTCAGCATTCACTTACCTTACTTCCATGAGCGCCAAGGCCAGCACCTGCAGCCTCTTACCCCTTCACTCAATGCATTGTCCACAGTTCTGCATTATACAGGGGGGGCGGCAAGAAACGGTCCACATGCCGGAGTGTAGGGGAGATGAGGTGAGTGCCGACTGCCAGGGAAACGGAGATCAGGTAAGAATTGCTTTACCCCATACCCTAGACCTAAAAAAAAGCTTTCAACTCTTGCAGTGCTGGGAGGGGGGGGCCTCATTACAAGGGTAGGTTTGTGTTTTCCTAGCACAAGTGTGATATATTTATATATTTCCTGCATTAGTGTGATATAGGAACATGGTAAGGCACCATAAAAAAAAAAAAGTTTGTAAAAGTTTTAAGCTCTGGAAAGTATAGCAAAAGCAATAAGTATGCTCTGTGATTTCAACTGTTCCTACTTTAACACTGAACTCCAGGCAAACAGCTATATACACATTTGAAACACACAGACTGAAACTGATATACCTACCAAAGCATTTGTATTTCTGTCCATATAATATTATGACACACAGCGCAGGCAGACTGGTGACCTGACATTTCTCTGCTGCAGCTAGCAATACACCCAGGTCACCTGCCCACCCCCAGCCCGGGACCTGACAATATGGAAGCAGCAGCAGTGCACCAAGAAGCAAACTTCCCATCTCTCTTCTTTCAATATGTTCTTTATTGGCACATGTGTATGCAGCATACCTGATTGGCTGCTAATGCTGCCATTCCTCTGCCATACAGAGGGTTACAAATGGCTTATAACAAGTTAAATGTGTGTACTTACACCCATTCACACACTCACCTGTGTTAATGAGCCCTAAATCTGCTTTGCGTTTAGCTTGAACTAAATAATAAACTTTTCAAAATTACATAATGTAATATACCGTATGCCAGACCCAATCATTCTACAATCCATTCAAAAGACAGCAGGGGGTTGAATTCTGACCCTTCAAAGTGTACTGCCATATTCCTGACCAAGGGATCAGAGGATTTGCTGGGTTCCTGGATTTCCTTCTAGGTTGCAGCGAGGCAGGGCAGAGACTCTTGGCCCTGAACCAGGAAGATGGACCCATGCAGTATAGGACAGTGCAGTCTTGCATTGTAGATCAGAGTCCTTGGATAACCTTCACCCACTCTATTAATAGGCTGCAGTTATTTCATACGTATTATTCTGTTTAATATGTATTTTGGGATTGATTCTCTCTAAAGCTGAATGTTGACAGTCCAAGAACTCCAGGAATGTGAAAAACTAACCCTTGTAGAGGGGCTACCCCCGCAATGAGAGGGTTTAGTGCTTGTTTTGGTATAGAGAAAATGAACAGTTAACCCTTGCAGTGTGGGGGTAGCCCCACTGCAAGGGTTAACTTTTTAAATTCCTGGAGTTCCTCTTTAAGCAATACATTTTGGTCACTGCTCCCAGCCTGTGATTGGACAATGGAGGAGCAGACTTATGACCTCAGCAGGATGCTCTCTGCTCCTGTTAGGAAGTTCCCTGTTATGATATAGTTTCATGCACCCCACCTGGTTGGCTCTCAGTCTTGCCCCCCCCGCACCCCTCCCTCCCACCACCACCCAGACCGAGTACTACTGTACATGGAATGGATTGGAAAGCAGATAACTTACCTTTTTTAGGTCTTTTTTTCTGCTTGAATTGAAAGATACATTTATTATTTTGTATAAAATCAGAATAGTAAATGCAGGAATGTATATCACTGTCTGGAGCTCGGCTGAGACGCGCGCCATTTCTATGAGCTTTGAACTTTTTTTTTTGCACATTTCGGGTGCCATTAACAAAGAATAGCACCACAAGCTCTCTCGTGCAAGATGACAGATTTTGCGCATGATCGTGCGCTTCACAGCTGCAAACGAAAGCAAAATGCAGATAAGAGTCACTTTTAGAATTAGATTGTTTTTATTTTAGTTATAAACAGGAACCCGGCGAACTCCTAAAATCCGTACAACTAAAGAACAAAAAGAAAAAAAACCCCCCTCCAAGCACTCTATGGGGTGATGAATATACCGGTCTGTCTGCCTGGAAGCTTCCACATGCCAAGCACATGAATGTGAAATAATTCTGCCCGTCCCCTGATTTATCCGCACAGCCCAACATGCGATTTCCTAGATACACGGAGCTCCAGGCATCCTGTGTGCAGCCCATCGCAGGGATACCCCACCCAGCCGCTGACCCACCAAATAGCCCTTTTGTTGTGCGTTCAGAAGTATGTAAATTGCCGACAGCCCCTAAGATTTGCAGGGAATCGCTCGCTACTAGAGGCACCTCGTGCTTTCCGCCCCGTCCCTAAGGCCTCCCTAATGCAATGAAGGAAGACGAAGCACCATTCATTTTCAGATAGGGGGAGCACGGAAAGGATGACACAGGGAAACAATACAACCTGCACACAGCACAAAGGCTGAACCACCCTCGCACAATAAAAATACAAGTGCTACATCACCAGATGAAATCGATAATCAAAAGCCACTGCTGGAGAGACCATGTACAGACTACCCATACATGATACACGTTATAGTTAAAACAGAGCTGTCTGTGTGGCACTTGAGGGTTTACCTACATATGTTTACAAAGAAAAACAAAAACTACATACATGTAACAATATGATTGCACAATCTATATACTATAACTGCAAAAACCAGGAACCAATGCTCTTCCAAAAAAAATCTAATTTTATTCCACGTGCATCTGAAAAAAAAAAAACAGTTGACGCGTTTCTGCCTTACTCAGCCTTAGTCACAGCTTTGGCTAAGGCCGAGTAAGGCAGAAACGCATCAGATTTTTTTTTCTTACAGATGCACATGGAATACAATTTGATGTTCTTTGTTTCTTTGGAAAAGCATTGTGTTATCTGTTAGGGTTATCTGTGCACCAAATGTGGATTACAAGGATGCAGGACAGGGGTGAGCTGTGCGTTGTGTTTTTAATCTATATACAATCTGCATGTTACAATCTGGCTGTAGGATCTTTGTACAATCAATTTCAGATGTACCAAATCTATGCAATAGGAAGGCCTACCCAATATATCCAATCAATTTTTATCCAGTTGGTCAGGCCCTCGTGCTACATAGTTGTCTACAGTAGATTGTACAATCAGATTGTAACATGTATGGCGACCCTAAGATTAAGACATTAGATGCAATCTCCTTTGCAGATGCTGCTCCAGTTGTGTGGACAGTGCACATTACCGGGGGGAAAATTGGGGAGCTGGCATCTAGTGATGCA
>NW_017307494.1:123252-125723 GCF_000935625.1 Nanorana parkeri | reverse complement strand
TCCGCCTTGGCCAGCCTCCCCCCCCCCCCCCCCTCATCACTGGTTGCCAGGAGCTGGGTGGGATACTGGTCAGAGTGTCACAGATTGCTAAGAGCTCTTGCCCCCCCACGCCCCCATGACCCCAAGAGATGCCGACCTCATTGCAGTTCACTGCAACCTTTGACAGAACAGAATCTGTGATAAGAGAAACTGCAAGTCCCATCAGCCACCATGGTTCTCAGTCAAATAGGAGTGTGGTGACATTGCCACACTTGTAGTGCATTCATTCCTCCTCCTGACCATGTTGTTGAATGTCCATACTGAGGTACGGACATGGACGGGAGGAAGAGTCTGCAGGAACCAGAGAATTGCACCCACGATCTACTGACTGAGGTTGCAAAGCTTTACTCGCTGAAATGAAATTTTTTTGGTAATGTTACAATGTCTTCTTTTCAATGCATGAAGCTGCAGCGAGAGGTGTGAACATACGAATGAATGTAGTTTCTAAGTGAAATGCGTAAACGTAGTTGCTGTTTTACTGCAGGAGGAAGGACAAGGGTATTTGGGCCTGAAGTAGAGGACACAGAGACATGTAGCAAACAGGCTCTGCTTTCTACATTGTAGTTGTGTTGTAACACCATACGCCTTTACCTTCCTGAGGATCTAGAAGTAACACTGTATTATTCATCTGTAAACGCAGTTCACAAGCTTACAAATAGTATCATCCACATAAACTCTGCATTACGCTGCCTCATAAAGTCATCCATTAAGATGTGTTTTTTGTTTATAGTGTGCGGTCTCAGAGCCGAGCATGAATAAAATATACGAAGCACTCAAACTAGTCGGGTGAGATCCCAGCCCAGACTCCGTCAGACCTTGTCACACAATCACAGCTTTGCTATGCAATGGCCTGCTGTGGTACACCTAACCAAGCCTATTCCTTAGCCGACCCGGCTACCATTCAATGAGTCCAACCAAAACCCAAATCATTGCACATGGACAGAGCAGATTGGAGTCATCGAGGGTTCCTGTCTGAAGTCTCAGTGACAGTACGTCAAGCTGGGCTGCAGAATTTATATTTATAAAACACATTCAATGGAAATGTCAAATATTGATTTCTGTTTAATAAAAAAATGTTCTTTTATTTATAAAACAAGGAAAAGGAGTGAAAGGCCTAATGCAGATGGGTGAGAATGGGAGCGGAGGGACTGCTGGGTTCAGAGGCGCTCTGAAAGCAGCCAATCAGCTGCGGAAAGAAAAACCGTTCCTGGACACAGGGCCAGTCAGAGTCCCTCATCACTCAGATGAGTAGCTATAAGCGATTATCGGTGGCGCTGGCCACTGATTTGTACAGGAGGCCGTGTCGCTGCTGTTACCGTACACTGTGTGCAAGAGGACCGTACACTGTGTGCAAGAGGATAGTTTTGGCACGAACGTCCTGGTGATCCTGCCACAAAAGTCGTAGTGAACCTGCTACAAACATGCTGGTGATCCTGCCACAGATGTCCTAGTGATCCTGCCACAAAAGTCGTAGTGAACCTGCTACAAACATGCTGGTGATCCTGCCACAGATGTCCTAGTGATCCTGCCACAAAAGTCGTAGTGAACCTGCTACAAACATGCTGGTGATCCTGCCACAGATGTCCTAGTGATCCTGCCACAAAAGTCGTAGTGAACCTGCTACAAACATGCTGGTGATCCTGCCACAGATGTCCTAGTGATCCTGCCACAAAAGTCGTAGTGAACCTGCTACAAACATGCTGGTGATCCTGCCACAGATGTCCTAGTGATCCTGCCACAAAAGTCGTAGTGAACCTGCTACAAACATGCTGGTGATCCTGCCACAGATGTCCTAGTGATCCTGCCACAAAAGTCGTAGTGAACCTGCTACAAACATGCTGGTGATCCTGCCACAGATGTCCTAGTGATCCTGCCACAAAAGTCGTAGTGAACCTGCTACAAACATGCTGGTGATCCTGCCACAGATGTCCTAGTGATCCTGCCACAAAAGTCGTAGTGAACCTGCTACAAACATGCTGGTGATCCTGCCACAGATGTCCTAGTGATCCTGCCACAAAAGTCGTAGTGAACCTGCTACAAACATGCTGGTGATCCTGCCACAGATGTCCTAGTGATCCTGCCACAAAAGTCGTAGTGAACCTGCTACAAACATGCTGGTGATCCTGCCGTGAAGGTCCTGCTGATCCTGCCGTGAAGGTCCTGCTGATCCTGCCGTGAAGGCTCTGGGGATCCTGCCATGGACATTCTTGTGATGCTGAAATGAAAATCCTGGTAATCCTGCAATGAACATTATGGCACTTCCTGGTATTGTGCGACAACACTCTGTCCCGGCCTCCCAATGGTGCTCCTGCGTTGTCACCCAGTCTTCCGATAGAGTCTACAAGTGGCCCTTTCATCAAACATGGCACAGGCACAGTCCACTGTTGTCACCACCAGAAACCACCCCCTACCCCGCCCCCCCCCGAGAAATG
>NW_017307494.1:121023-123227 GCF_000935625.1 Nanorana parkeri | reverse complement strand
GTATATATATATATATAGCAAATGTTTATGATACAAAGACTTTAATAAAGTGTGTGTAATGTATTCAAAGTTTAAGCTCCTCCATACGTGGAAGATTGCATATGTCAGCAAGACAATTTAATGATGGAGACATCACTAACGACTTCTGCACCAGAAACGCTGCCACACAGGGTTTGAAAGTAACATTTTGAAAGCCATTATTCATGGATTCCTGTCATTTTTCTTTCCATCCTAGATGGGGAAGATGACCTCAGCTTCCACTTCAGGATCCCTCCACGCCATCTGATCCACACTGACTGTCACAAACCAACTCCATATGTACAGGCCCAACCTCTGCTCTTCATTAGCCAGTATTGATTGCATGCGTCATCCGATGAGCAGAGATTGTAATGGATATTTTTTTTAAATATCCATATTAAAAGGAGATTTCTAGTTTGGAGGACAAGGATGGTACTCCCTCAGGTTGACTTAGAAAGGTAATGTTAAAGTGAAGCTTCAGTTAAATCCCATATCATTGTTACTGCTGGTACCCCACTGGGGAGATTACCCCTCACTTCCTGTTCTGGTGACAGCGGGCATCAGTATAACAAGTCAGGGGAAATCCCACAGTTGTCAACTGCCACTCGAGCAGGAAGTTTCCCCAACAGGAACACAGACCTGTAATACAATATAACTGTACTCTGTACACCATCATTGCTGTTTGTACTGCTTTAAAGCTCATTCACACCAGGGCGGTTGCAGATCAGCGCGGTTACCTAAATGTATGGGATCGTTCATGTCGGCGGATCCGTGCGGCCGAACAGCCCTGGTGTGAACGGGGGCTGCATTTGCCCCTGCCCGTTCCATGAATGCATGCCAAATGCACACAAAAAGTGGAGCATGTTGAAGGAAATGCGGCAAAACATGCTATGCGCTTCAATTGCCATTCATTTCTAATGGCACCCCAAACATAGCCAGCAAGACCATAATGGCACCCCAAACATTTCTAATGGCACCCCAAACATGGCCAGCAAGTTCACAAACATGGAAGCAAAAAAATGTAGGACTTGTCTCGCAAAATCTGCTGCATGAGCTTTTTTGCCGCGTTCGTTGCGCATTCAGGCCCCATATGAATGCGAATGTGATGCGCGTTCATGCAACCCGCAGGTGAGACTGCGAGGTAACAGCCTGCAGGCAGCCAAGCCCCCTTTCACACTTTGGTGTCTTTGCTCATTCTTTGCGCCTGTGTACATGTTTTTTTAGGCTTGGGCCTTTTGTTTTAGCCAAATGAAAGCTATTTATGAGGCGTAGGCGGACATAAGGCACGAAATCACGCATGTTCCGCGTGTTTTTCAGGTGCTGTCCACAGTGCACTGTACAGCATACACTAGAAAAGTGAGAAAACAAAAGTGCCCTTCAGGAGTCGCATACACCGGTAGATTTTCAGAATATGGGAGAATGTCGTCTGAGACTGGACGAATGTTGTTCAAAAATTTAATTTGTTACGCCATTCGATTCTGGAATGAATGGCGAATACTGAATGAAAACCACATTCACTATTTTATTCACATTTCATCCTGCTCCAGTGGCGTCACAAAGGGGGGTGCGGCCTGCACCCGGGTGTCACCGCTACAGTGTCAGGAGAGAGGAGGGAACCCGGCGGCATACCCCATCCCGCCGGGTGAACATCCCCTCCTCTTTCTACCGGCATCCATCACCAAGACAGTCACCGGCAGGCGTCAATCAGATGGGCGAGCATGCGCGATGACGACACGGCGGGACGCCCCTGTCCTGCCCTTTCGATTTTTTTCATCACTGCAGTAGCAAACGATTGTCCATTCAACCCCATTGTCTATTAGAAGAACGAACGAATGTTCCAAAAATGCATTTTCTCAAACAAAATGTTACTGTTCACACGCACATACAAGGGCCAATTTAGGGGGGAGTGTGGGAAAAAACCCGCACAAGCCCAGCAAGAACATGCAAACTCCATGGAGACGGTGCCCCGGTCCAGATTTGAACCAAGGACCCCCAGTGCAGCCCTATAGATGTTTCACCTATTACAAGTCTCAGATCATTGAGTTGGCTACAAGCCTGCAGGGAGTGTATAGCAGGGACTGTGGGTGCCATTCACGTACAGGGACCACCCCAGTGATCAGCATCTTTATCGTCTTCACAAATTTCAGCAATTTTATTTAAAAATTCTCACACCATTGATTTCTCAT
>NW_017307494.1:113134-120993 GCF_000935625.1 Nanorana parkeri | reverse complement strand
GATGCGGTTATCACGTGTTCCTACAACACATGCAGCAAGTTCATCCATCCTTCCTACTATACAGAGGCTGGCAATCAGTAATGGGGCACCAGGGGCCACTGCTGGCCAGTAAAGTGCAGGATATGACACAAAAATGTCACCGATACAGGCAAGACCAAATATCGAATGATAATATACACAGTGCAATCACACCAATTTCTTCAATAAGGCAAAAAGCAAATGAAGGTTTAATAACACACAGCAGCCAATCAGAATATAGACATTTCACTGATCTGGCTTCCTAAACTGGAATGTGGTTGATGTGGGTGACTATACTCTGTGCATCATCAATGCTGTGTGCACGAACATACATTATTATACTATCCGATTGTACAATCTTCTCCAGATCTACCATCAACTATGTAGTGCAAGGACCGGCCTGATTAGATACAAACTGAGTGGACTCCAGGGCTGTCCAAATATTAGAGAGTTACAGGACAACCTTCTCATGGGCAAAATTATTCATCTGTATCTATAAAACATTTATGTCTATTGACTGTGGAGTGGAAACAATTGGTCTGTGTGCAGCTAAAAGTCTGTGGACCAATGCTTGAAGATAGATAGGATAGATAGGATAGATAGGATAGATAGGATAGATAGGATAGATAGGATAGATAGGATAGATAGGATAGATAGGCCAATACTTGAGAAGAAGAATTGATAGACAGTAGAACGATGCATTGAGAGCAAAAAAAATGCTCAGGAGTGAAGGGGAGCTAAAGGTCTGTGGGCCAATGCTTGAGAATTGATGGATAGATGATAGGTAGATTGATAAGTATTGATCACTGCTGTTTACCTAAGGACAGATAGCTAGCTAGAGGCCAATACTTGAGAATGAGAAGGATAGATAGATAGATAGATAGATAAGATAGATAAGATAGATAAGATAGATAGATAGATAGGCCAATCCCTAAGAATGAGAATTGATAAATGTATGGATCAATAGATAGGAATGGGCCAATACTTGAGGATAGATAGTTAGATGCCAATACTTAAGAATGAGAATTGGTATACAGATGATAGATAGATGATCAATAGATAGATAGATAGATAGATAGATAGATAGGAGTGGGCCAATACTTGAGGATAGATAGATAGATAGATAGATAGATAGATAGATAGATAGATACTTAAGGACAGATAGACAGACAGACAGCTATAGATAGATGTGGGCCAATGCCTGAGAATGAGGATTGATGAATGAATGGATGGATCAATAGATTGATAGGAGTGGACCAATACATGAGGATAGATAGATAGATAGATAGATAGATAGATAGATAGATAGATAGATAGATAGATAGATAATGTGGGCCCGTGTTGGAGGATTGGTAGATAGATATAAGGACACATTGTACAGATAAAGGTCAGGAAGATACATGTGATCTCTCAGATGATATACATTGTTGATGTGTCAGACTTTGTATTGTATCCATCCTCTGATTGTCCTCTACACCGGGCTCACCCTGATCAATACCTGACCTGTGTGCCTCCACCATGCTCTCCTCCATCCACACACACACAGACATGTACAGGGTAGTCGGTGAAGTCCATGGGGTTGCACCAATCACATTATTCCCTTACCGAAATCGGGGCGAATCCTTGATACATTCTTCAAAATCCACCGTCATGATTGCGCCTGGTGTCCTCAGTGCATTGCAGGCGGAGGGATGCGGGGTCCAGGGATAAGGAGGAGGATGCTTGCACACAGCGATCAGCACGCTGTACACCGGGCTTGCATAGGAAGAATAAGATCCCTGCAGACAGATCGAGCAATCCCAGAGCCGGCGGAGCAGAGCACGTTCCCGATCGCTCGGCCGATCCCAGCGCTGAGTGTCGGAGAGTGCGCTTCCCTCCCCGGGATCCGAGCGTTACTCCTACAGCCGGCTACCAGCCCAGCCTGTCAGTGCCAGGGAGCGTCTGCAAATTCACCGCCTGTCACAGCACGGGGAGCCGCTCCAACATCCACTCCCAGCCTGTCACGGCCAGGGAGCGTCTGAAAACTATCACACCCGCGCTGTGTCACAGCCAGGGAACGTCTCCAAGTTTACACAAAGGCTGCGTATCTTCAGGGAACGTCTGCAACTTTACCCTCAGCAAGGCGCAGTCAACCTCTACCATAGATTGGTGGCTTGGTCCCACATGTTACAATCTGGTAATCTACTAGGTGTAGATGAAAAGGTGATCAATTAGAAAAAAATACAAAATGTAACAACAATAATAATAATAATAATGTGCAGTGTGTTGGATGCACCGATACCAATACTAGTATCGGTATTGGTGCCGATACAGAGTAGTTGGGTGTGTGCTCTTACCTTCCCCAATACCAGAACTCCCGGTCAGAGGAAGATTTCCTCTGACCGTTGTGCATCTGAAGTCTTCTCTACACTGTAGACTTTACAGGGGATTAGAGTTGTCATCAACTGCCACCACTCCAACCCTGAATAATACAATACTGTATTATCTTCACATGTTCTATGTTTAATTTGCCTCAACAACCTAATAGGGCCCCTTCCACCCCCAGGCCCCATAGCAGCCACCTGGGCTGCTATGTCTATAGTTACACCACTGAGTGTATGGCCAACTTCAGTGATATGGTGCCACTGGGGTCAGAGGAAGGAACTACGGTGTGTAGCGGAGTTACACGGCCATCAGACATTCCTCAAAGTGTCAAATGAGACCAACGGAAGCGGCAGCCTGGAATGGAGGGGACACAGGAGACACGGGCTGCCGAAAAGCTGAATATAATCCCTTTCATCTTGCAAAACACTTCCCTTTTTCACCGACAGACACCTGAACTCCAGGTACAAATCCTTTCATTAAGCTATATTCCTCATTAGCCACAAAGGACATAAAGACAATTCATGTGCAGCAAATACCTTTACACGTCCAGGTATCTTCTTGTAAAAGTAGCACTGACATCATCATCTGTGCAGAGAGCAGAGCTATGGGAGGGCCCAGCAGGCTCCGCCAACTATAGGAAACTACAGGAGGGGGCAGAGACAAGACCAGTCACCCTGCACAAGGAGAGAGCAGCAGTGACCGGTCTTTATTACAGGAGGGGGGTGGAGACAAGACCAGTCACCCTGCACAAGTAGAGAGCAGCAGTGACCGGTCTTTATTACAGGAAGCTCAAAGTGTCACACTGGATTACTGCACAGATCTGGAAGAAATACACAAAGCTCGCTAAGATTCAAGGAAGGATACACATGGCTCTTGTACGAGGACAATATTTGTGTATTCCAGACAGAAAAAAGAGAAAAATCTAAAATACAGGACACACCATAAAGAAACCAGTAATACGTCTGCTTCGTTTACACATAGAAGGATTGTGCTTGTATGTGGACAGGTATCATCAATGATGTGATGTCACACCGCCTGTTCTTCAACCTGTGTTCTTAGCAATGTTTTCTTTCTGAATTATTAAAGAAGAACTCCGGGCAAAGCTTTCATTAACTCTTGCATGAGCTTAACCCTTCTTTAAAGATGATCTCCAGGCAAGCAACTAAAGCCACAGTCAGTGTGTTAAATGGCATATTCCATCAGACACCATGTTTACTGTCACAAATGCATCCTACTTCCTTTCTAAGTGCAAACTGGGGTACATTTAGAATAATAGGGACTCACATCTAAGGAATATGAAGGGGGTGCTTGACTATCATTTTTCTTGCACACTGGGGAGTCCTGAGGCGCGGTGTCACCCGGAGTGTTCCTGAGAATGACAATGGCGGAGCATGCCTGTGCAATGCCAGTTGGCATGGGCGTTTGTTGTCTCTACTAGGGGGGCATGTGGCTACAGCTTGCGGTATACTGAGACGCCGCAGCTGAAGCGGATCCCGACAATTATGTCTGGATCCACCCAGCTGCGTGAGTGACAGCTGGCTCTGCCTATCTAGAGCCAGAGCCAGCTGTACCCGCCCCCTCCCCCGTCCATTCCACCAGTCAGCGCTGGAGGATCGGAGCAGGGAGGGGGGAATCCTGTCCCTCCCCTGTCACGGCAGAGAGCCGTGACAGGATCGAGAAGTGAGCGAAAGCCGGTATGTGTTCGCTCACCTCCCGATCTACTGAGCCGACCTGTGACAGTTTCATTGTCACAGGTCGGCTAGAACTATGAGGATGAGTGAAAAGCACTCTCCTCATAGTTCTCCTTTAACTCAGCAAAACGTTTGATGTAAAAATATTGACAGTAACATAGAAATCATAATAATGTGATAAAGATTGCGTGAGATTTTGGTGAATAGGTCCAGATTTACATTAGCACACGCTGACATCAGAAATAAATGGCATTCATGTTGAGTTTACATGGCACAATAGTCTTGGCGGTGTGGTGTTTTGTACACGTGTGACGTCATCGCGCAAGCGTGTGATGATGACACGCGCTGTACAGCGGTTACCTGCCGTAGGCCATCTTGGTGATGGACGTCGGCAGAGAGAGGAGGGGAAGTTCACCCAGCGGGATAAGGTATGCCGCGGGTCCCCTCCTCTCTCCTGCAACTGTCGGGCTCTCAGTCCATGACCGAGTGCCGACTTTTCAGATGGGGCGACACCAAAAGGACTGTCAGTCATTTTGGTGTCACCCCTCCGATGCTGTCACCTGGGTGCGGGACACCCCCCGCACACCCCTTGTGACGCCACTGTGGGACAGCTGGAGCACCGCGGTTGCCTACAAGCAATGAAATGACCACCAGAGGGCAGCGTTACAAATCCAAGCAGATTGTATTGTGTTGTCTGCCAGCTGTCTTTGTCATATTTCTTCTCCATAGACATTCCACGTTTCTCGAATATTTCACTCTCCTGAGCAAACTTTTGGCCGGCCATAGACAGAGACATATTTCTGAAAAGGAGCCTCTGCTAATGTATAAACATCTCATTCGATCTGTTTAATAAGACCACATATGAAGCTTTACAAAAGACCAAAACATCACAATATTTGGCCGCTGTTTGTTTTTATGAGTTGAAAAATCCAGCGCCAAACAGCCCCTCTTGGAGCAACTCTTGTGCCGTGACTTGTGAGTAACTCATACTCATCTTGAATTATGAACCAACAATTCCAAGACATGATGAGTCTTAAAGCTGAATTCAGGGCATGTACATGTTCATTTTTATTCCTCAACAGCCACAAAGGATACAAATCTACTTTGCGTGCCATTGCAAACCTAAATATTACCTTGTAAATGTAGATGTGACATCATCATTGTGCTGCACATAGCCTGTGCAGAGAACAGACCTGTGGGAGGGTCTCAGCAGACCACATCCACTACTACAGGAAGGGGCGGATACAAGACCAGTCACCCTGCACATAGCGAGAGATCAGCAGTGACCAGTCTTTATTACAGGAAGCTCTGAGTCTCACACTGGATTACTGCACAGATCTGGAAGAAATACTTAAAGCTCACCAAGATTCAAGGAAGTAAACACATGGCTCTTGTCATATTTAATATTTGCTGATCCAGGAGTTTAGCTTTAAACCAGAACGGAAGTCGAAAGCTCAAGCTACTTGCTTAAAGGCAACATCACGGTAAAGCCGGGGTGGGCTTGCTCTTATACTGGTCCAAAGCGAGAAGTGAGGCTCCAGGGACCAGTTTAAGAGCAAGCCGGCTCAGAAGATCAGGTCAGAATAACTTTGTTAGTTTTGACCCTAGAAAAAAACAAGCACTTAGCCCTTGCAGTGTGGGGGTATCACCACTGCAAGGCTTAATCTTTTTTACCCCGGAGTTCTTCTTTAAATTAAAGTTTCACACTAGTCACACGCTATAATGTTCAACTCTAGCATACCGGCAGGTGTTCATTGTGTACCAGCGGTGGAGGGCCGTGCCTTGAGTTGTTACATGAAATGTATTATTAAAATGTCATATTACATAGTTGATAGTGAATCCAAAAGCTCAACTCTCAGCAACATACAGTATACTGTGAGTGCAGAGTGCCATACTCAGGGGCCTGGGGTCATGACACCCTGCACTCAAAGTCTTTCCTCAGTCTTCTCATGACATTCATACCAGAAGACTGAGGACATCTTGTGGCGAAGAAGATGTACTGAGGGTCCCAGCTGTGAATTAAAGGTGAGTATTGAAGAAAAAAAAAAAAAACCTGCAGGGGGGCACTGAAAAAAAAATAGCCCAGAGTTGGGCTTTAAGGCATAACTTCAGCCCCCATTTTTTTTTAACTACTCTTACCTTTTAGGCAGGGGTGTCCTTAATTCACATATTCACATACTCACCTGCCCAGTGATTCCTCTGCTTCGCTGCCACAGCCCGGGTCCAATGCTGCCATCTTGGTCTCCTCAGTCATTGGGAAGCTGTCTGCCTTTTCCCGGTCGAAAAAGCTGGTTCCGGGGAAAAAATAAAAACTTAACAGGGTTGAGGGGTTCAGAGAAGAAAAGTTGTTTAGTAGACATGTAAGCTGTAAAAAAAATGTGGTTCAATTCGGATATTTCGTTATTTCGGAATTTGAGATTCGGATCTAAAAGTCAATTCGGTTCTGGTTTCGGATTGCATGAAATCCAAATTTTCGTTAGTTTTGGATGAGTTTACGAATATTCATTAAGACTACCACAAAAAACCATATACAGATGTTAATACTAAAGCTGGGGCTCCCAGACCCGAATGGCATTCGGGATCCGAATTTCCCAATTGCATTCCGGAGCGCCTGGATGCCATTCGGGTCGGGGAGCCATGCACAGATATTACTAAAGCTGAGGCTCCCAGACCCGAATGGCATTCGGGATCCGAATTTCCCAATTGCATTCCGGAGCGCCTGGATGCCATTCGGGTCGGGGAGCCTCAGCTTTAGTATTATATGTATATACTAAACACAAATTTTTGTTACGGCAATAAAGTATATGGCTCCCTTGTTGCCGTAACGTAAATTCGTGTTCCGACCCATTCGGATGCATGAAACTGAAAAACACATCTCATTGGCCAGAAAAGTCACATGCTGGATTCAGTTTAGTTTTTGAATGAAATTCGGACGAGATCCGAACTTTAGGAAACTGAAATTCGGATTCGGACACATGCGGATGCATTGGGATTCGGAAATTCAGATGTGTTCAAATGTCCGAATTTCGAAAAAATCTCCTGAATTTTGATTTGGAAGGAAACGAATCGCACATGTCTATTGTTTAGTGGACTTAAGGTCCGCTTTAAGAAGCTCAGTTGTAAAGCATGTTGCCAGTATTAGACATTCTATGAAAAGAACTCCTTCAATGATATATTGTATCCATATTGTAACTGTGGAAGAATGACTAATAAGGATTGAAATACACCAACAACCTCATTCATTAACCCCTCTGTGCTCGGGGCTCTGCCAAAAGGGCGTTTTTTAGGAGCCTCATGTTAACCAAGCAGTTAAAATTCTTTTCCAGCTGTCCATGGGATGTGATTATTTTCAGCTGCGATTAGGCAACGCAGGCGATTTTATGTTTGATAAACATTGCACAATGATTTCGGGTGTTCCTACAGCTGCCATAATGCCAAAGCCATGGAGCTTGGAGGAGCCGCTGTGTGTGTTCAGCTCTGACAGCTTCCCAGTACAGCAGCAAACACATAAAAATCCTTCTGCATGAATGAGAAATCATTTCCCATGATCCTCCCTGGCTACAGCGTTTGCCCACTTCCCTGCCTTGTCTAGCGTGCAATGGCATTTCCATTCTGTCCTGATTTCCTGTCCATTTGCATGATGGTACTAAAAGAGGGAATTCATGGGAACAGATGGAGACGGTGCGGGTGTACACAAGGAAGGAAATGTTATTTCTATATGGTGTTTTTGTTCAGCAGCATGATGATGTCTGATATTAAATTAATAAAGAAGCCTATATATATATA
>NW_017307494.1:82844-113067 GCF_000935625.1 Nanorana parkeri | reverse complement strand
GTGTGTGTGTGTGTGTGTGTGTGTGTGTGTGTATATATATATATATATATATATATATATATATATATACACACACACACACACTATATACACTGTACAGTATACTGTATATATTAAGGTTACCAGATCTCCAAAATGAAATCCGGGAACATCCTACTGACCACGCCCACTTGTAACCACACCCCCACGTGTAGCCTCACCCACAAACCCACATCAGCACAGCGCACCGTGACGAACCATGCGTACGGTCAAATTGCGCTAACACTGGAAGCGGCTGAAGATGCATGGTTAAATAGTGGAGTCAAGATAAATATATGGAGTCAAGAGTGCATAAGGCACAGAGTGCAGGGGTCAGGAGTGTGTAACGCATGGACTTCAGAGGTGAAGAGTGAATGGTGCAGAGAGCAGGGATCAGGAGTATGTAACATATAGAGTGCTGGGGTCAGGAATAGGTAACACATAAAGGTATAAAATCAGGAGCAAAAAAAAAAAGGAGTACAGGGGTCATGAGTAGGTTAATGCATGGAGTACAGGGGTCATCAGTAGGTAGCGCATGGAGTACAGGGGTCATCAGTAGGTAGCGCATGGAGTACAGAGGTCATTAGTAGGTAATGCATGGAGTAAAGGGGTCATGAGTAGGTAACAAATGGAGTACAGGGGTCATCAGTAGGGAATGCATGGAGTACAGGGGTCATCAGTAGGTAACACATGGAGTACAGAGGTCATCAGTAGGTAATACATGGAGTACAGAGGTCATCAGTAGGTAATACATGGAGTACAGAGGTCATCAGTAGGTAATACATGGAGTACAGAGGTCATCAGTAGGTAATACATGGAGTACAGAGGTCATCAGTAGGTAATACATGGAGTACAGAGGTCATCAGTAGGTAATACATGGAGTACAGAGGTCATCAGTAGGTAATACATGGAGTACAGAGGTCATCAGTAGGTAATACATGGAGTACAGAGGTCATCAGTAGGTAATACATGGAGTACAGAGGTCATCAGTAGGTAATACATGGAGTACAGAGGTCATCAGTAGGTAATACATGGAGTACAGAGGTCATCAGTAGGTAATACATGGAGTACAGAGGTCATCAGTAGGTAATACATGGAGTACAGAGGTCATCAGTAGATAACACATGGAGTACAGGGGTCATCAGTAGGTAATGCATGGAGTACAGGGGACATCAGTAGGTAATGCTTGGAGTACAGGGGGTCATCAGTAGGTAATGCATGGAGTGCAGGGGCCATCAGTAGGTAGCGCATGGAGTACAGGGGTTATCAGTAGGTAGCGCATATAGTACAGAGGTCATCAGTAGGTAATACATGGAGTACAGAGGTCATCAGTAGGTAACACATGGAGTACAGAGGTCATCAGTAGGTAATGCAATGGAGTGCAGGGGCCATCAGTAGGTAGTGCATGGAGTACAGGGGTCATCAGTAGATAATACATGGAGTACAGGGGTCATCAGTAGGGAATGCATGGAGTAAAGGGGTCATGAGTAGGTAACAAATGGAGTATAGGGTTCATCAGTAGGGAATGCATGGAGTACAGAGGTCATCAGTAGGTAATGCATGGAGTACAGGGGTCATCAGTAGGGAATGCATGGAGTACAGAGGTCATCAGTAGGGAATGCATGGAGTACAGGGATCATCAGTAGGGAATGCATGGAGTACAGAGGTCATCAGTAGGGAATGCATGGAGTACAGAGGTCATCAGTAGGGAATGCATGGAGTACAGGGGTCATCAGTAGGCAGTGTGAAGACTGAATAAATGTAACTCTCCAGAAAACAATACAAGATGAGGAAATACTGATGACCTGAAGGCCAAGTTTGGAGGTTTCCATAGAATTTATATTTGAAATGATCGTGTAACAGTCATTGTAGGCAACCCCAGTTGATAGGTTCATTTCAAGTTTCAGTTTGTGTGCAGGAGAGAAGGAAATGCTGAACAAATAATAATAATAATAATAATAATAATGATAATAATAAATGATTGATCACAGAATTCTTTTGATGGAAGGTCATTGTTGGACGCAAGAAAGTAAAAGGTCACTGTAGCTGAATTTCAATGTATCTTTTATGAGAACAGAATGTTTATTTTCAACAAAACTATTGTTTATTATTTGTAAAACACATTTAGCTGAATCCATCTCTATAAGATACAATTCTGTCATGGAAATAATCATTATTATTCAAATTATATAATCATTACATGTATCGTCAGTACAACACGGTGCAGAATTACACGTATATAGCTCAACTCTTGGCTCAGGACCCCTCTAAATAAAACACTGAACCCCCCAGACCCCCGGCGACCCATACAAAATAATCTGTATACATAACCTTGTTTTAGGTGTCTCCGCTTCGGTCTGGTGATGTCACAGTTCCCCTTCACTCTTTCTCTTCTCCGCCAATGGGCAGATCCTGAATGCTGCAGAGAGCAGTGCCACACAGTGATGTGATGCTTTCTGTAGCAGTCTCCAGTGGGTCCATGGGGAGGGGTGGGCCCTTGACACGCCGGGCTCACAGGAAGTAGGCTGAATTATGCAGTGTGTCATTAAAGCAATATTAAACTCTCAAACATTTTTTTCAATAATGAATCCAGATCAAATATACATTGCCCTTCAAAGAATTTCGTTACATTTTTGCCCAATCACTTGCAGTCATCATGTTTCCGAACAGCCCCAACTCTCTCAGCTCAGCTTCCCTGAATGTCCTACCCAGTATAGGATCCCAAGGGACAGCACAGTCTGCAACAGCCATCCATTTACTAGCCCTTCTCCTGGGGTGAAGGGAGGAAGGAGAAGGGAGCAGACAGCAGAGGATTGGATTGCCTTCCTGTGCTTGTGTGTTTGTGGAGACACACACAGCTTACTAGCACACACAAGGGTGGCTCCATAGAACCCTGCAGAAGAAAGGAGCCACCCTAAAACAGGATATCAGGACCAGCGTTCAGGGGAGCAGCTGATTCTACAAGAAGCTAAAACTTTTAACCATCAAGAAGATGCATGCATTGTAAGTGATTCAATAAGCATTTTAAATAGCTTAAAAACCTTTTGAGTGGAAGATGACCAGCATAGGATTGGTGAGCCTGCGGTGGACGGTGAGAAGGTATTTTAGCTGATGTTGCATTTTTATTTTTAAAAGATACAGGCAATAGAAATATTGTTTGTGCTAAAGTTGGACTTTTGTCATTTGAGGGGTTAACGGGAGAAATATAACAGTGTGTGGCCAGAATCAGATGCCACTAATGCTATAGGATTGGCATGACAGCCAGGCACTTAGCATTTTTATTATGAGGCTAGAAATGAACGCCTCTGTTTGTTTTCCTCAAACCCCTGCACGTGGTTAGCTTTCCTGAACTGAGCCTCATAAATTGCATATAATGCAGTGACAGACAAATGCATTGTATATTACATTCTATATTACACTGGAGTTATTATTATTAAGAAAAAAATAACATTGAACTATTTCCTTTCTTTTCAATATTTGGCATTTACTATAAAAAAAACAAAATACTGAAATGCTCTGGAGCTAGTCTCCTGTGCAACTGAAATAGGAGTAACTCTGCTGTTGACGTCATCACTGCGAGACACTTGCTTCAAAAGCCCCTGAAACCGCTCTATAGTTTCAGTAATGCTGCGAAGTCGTCTTATTGGTGCCTGAACAACAAAACCGCCGTTTATGCATAATGTAGCTCATGAAAGTGTGTATATTTACTAACAAAATGGCATAAAGTATCCGAAAAGTTTATTTTTAGTCTCAAAACTGAAAACGAAAACATCGTTTCTGATCAGGCAGCTGGGGCAGCTATACTGGGGTCTTTTCATGCCGGCTGGTCCTTCACTTGTAAGATCACATGTGTTGTGTGAAGCCTGGTGTAAGTCGTATGACGTCATCTCCCTGGGTTTACTGTTGCAATGATGGCTGGCAAAGTTCGGTATTTATTATTTTTCCAGTATTATGGGACGAAATACAGGTATTTAACCTTTTCTGATTAACCGTTTGACCTCGGGCAACATGTTCTAAGGGTATATATGACAGTACTCTGTTAAAGTAGATCCTAATTGCATGTCATTTAATGTTCTACAGCATTCTGCATCCTAAACAGTTACCATTTTATTTTTTTAAAATCTTTTGCTGCTGCTGATCGCCTGGGATCTCTTTGCAGTCTACATGCATACAAGCGTTGGCTGCTAGTGATCAGCTGAATGTGCCTCATTTCGGTTCGCAAATCTAGCCAGAAATCAGCGTTTTGGGAACATCCACGCGAACCCTATCCAGGGCCCCCTTTATCCTAGCAACCAATGACCCTATGTGATTTGTGCAGCGTTATTGGTGGCTAGGACGATGGCGGCTAAGCTGCACAGTGTCATTGGTTGCTAGGATGCATACGGGAACACCATAACAACCAATGACACTACATGGCAGCTCGTGTCCTGTTGGAGATGCCCACATGTAACCTCCATGATTAAAAGAACTGAAGTCCAATGAATGAAAGGGGCTGGGGAGTCAAGTGCTAGATAATGATGGACTTCCTCCAGCCAGGAAATGATCCGGGCTCTATCTGACTTGCTGCGGGTTCTAATGCACATTGTGAGGAGCTCCCATTGTGCAGTGAAATCAGAGGAAGCAATTTCAGTTCAGGAGAGTGCCGGCCATCGGGCAGAGATGAGTGATGTGGGACCCGGGAGACTGTTGGAGAAGATGGTGGCATCAGTGGATGGAGCAGCGAGGGACCCCCCCCAATTCCCCCAAAGCTGGGTATGCATGGTTAGAATTTGTGCAAAAAAAAAAAAAATCTCCTCAGCACATTTGATAATGCCATCAGAAAGTTGATGAATTTCGTGCAAGATTTGTTTCCCGCACAAAAATCACATATAGGGCCCGTTCTTACCACAGCATTTGAATGATACCCCAGCACACTTCCTGGCTGCCGCAGGCTGCAAGACAGAACCTTGTGTTGCAGTCAAAAAAGTAGTGTGATGCAGCACACAGCAGTCAGGAGGGTTGTTGGGATGCCATTGAACTGAATGGCCATGGAACGCAGCTAGTGCATGGTAACGCAAACTAGGTTCACTGTGTGATAGCGTGCGTTTTACTCACACAGTATCGTACAATTAACTCAGCGCTATGGTGTGAATGGGTCCTTATTGTTAGAATTTCGTTTGAGGAAAGATTTTCCATCCTGCTCCTTCCATCTTTTTCATCACTACAGTCAAAAATGATAATTGTTTTGACTCCATTAACTACAGTAAACTCCCAGTTATCCGGCACCAACCTACCTCCGTGGGGGAGTTAGCAGTAACTCAAGCAACCCCCCCTCCCGTGATCCGCTCCTCTGCTCAGTGGGCGGGTGCAATAGCCAGCCTGCTATTGGCTATTGCAATTTGAGATAGCCAATAGCAGGCTGGCTATTGAATCCCTGCCCAGTGAGCAGAGGAGCAGACCTGAGAGAGAAAGTTCTCTCTCAGGTCCGTTCCTCTACTCAGTGGCTGGGTACAATAGCCGGACTGCTATTGGCTATTGCAATTTGAAATAGCAGGCTGCCTATTGCTCTCCATTGTTTACATCCTGCTTCCAACAGTGGAATCTAGCCACTGGCCGACAGCAAGATGTGAAAAAAGAATTTCCTTAGCAACTAAATAAATTTGGTTGCTAACACAATTTTTTAGTGTGCATCCGGCAAAAGGAAATATATATATATATATTCTCTATCTATCTATAGAGAGAGAGAGAGAGTATTTTTTTTTTTGCCGGTTGCTTGAGAGTTCTGGTTGTTTGAATGCTGGATAATGGGGAGTTTACTGTATTAGAAAATCGAACGAACATTCCGAAAACCACCGCTTTCAAACACATTTCTCATTGTGTATACCAAACTTAAAGGCTAGGTTTACCTGTCAGGCCATGTTACACCCATATTCAGGGTGTAGCAGGAAGGGCTGCAACAACTAATCGACATAATCGATTATAATCGATTATTGAAAAAGTTGTCAACTTTTTCAATAATCGATTAATCGGCTTCCGATCAGTTGGCCCTGTTCACGGCTCCACACACGCTCCACACACACTCCACACACACGCTGCGTGCCGCACCTCCTCCCCAAATCACGCTCATCGCTGCCAGACCCGCCCACCTGCATCCACGCTTTACACAACGCACCTCCTTCCCGCCTCACACTCACCGCCCGCCCACATCCACAGGGACGCGGGGAGATGTAGTAAGGAGGAGCAGGTGTGGGGGGATGACAGCCGTCGACAGACAGACCCGATCTCAGAAGCAAGTTGCTGGAAGACTGCTCAGGTAAGCCTGCACTTTCCCCCACATGGTGCTCTATAATGTATTGCTGGGATTTGTAGTCCTCTATAGCTGATGGTACATTGTGCTGTATATTATACATAGGAATACAAATCCCAGCAATACATTATACACTGTATGTATAATGTACTATTGCTGGGATTTGTTGTACTCCTCTATAGCTGGTGGTATTCTGCACTGCGCTGTATAGAGGACTACAAATCCCAGCAATAATACATTATACAGCACCATGCGGAATTCCACCAGCTATAGAGGAGCACTCCTCTATAGTTGGTTATATTCTGCATTGCGCTGTATAATGTACTATTGCTGGGATTTGTAGTCCTCTATAGCCGGTGCCATTTTGCATTCATTGCTGTATAATTTTACACTTTCCATTTCACTATATTGCACACCACACTATTTTTTTTCTTTTTTACTTCCACCGCTCCAAGCTTGCTCCTGTGATGGACTGCAATCTCAATACAAACTAGTAGTCCCATCACTGGAGCCATTTTTTTAAATGTATTTTATTGTTTATCCGATTAACCGATTAACCGAACTTAATAATCGGCTAACTAATCGATTTTGAAAATAATCGTTAGCTGCAGCTCTAGTAGCAGGAAACATTGTCACATTGACACCCTCTGCAGCTATCATTTTAGGAAGGGAGGGAGCACAGTTAAAAAAAAATAAATACAGTAAACTCTCCGTTATCCGGCATCCACGGGGGATTGGTAGATTGCAGATAAATGTAGTTTCTGGTTGCTTGAGAGTTATTATTAAAAATAGGTCTAACTAATGCCATACCCCATACTATACCATAACATAAACTCTACATTTCAATATATTAATATTGACATGCAGTAATCAAAAGCATAGAAAGACAAATAGACACATGATCATTTCCAGGATAATACAGGCCGCAGATCTGCAAAACAGTGAGTACACAGGATTGTTTTCTGGTTAGCTGAGAGCTCTACTGTATTAGATTGTTTACTGTATTAGATTGTTCTGTTCCTTTCTGCTTTATTGTACCACAGACAGTTATTATTGCAATAGCTTTAATAATTGAGGCTTATTGTGATTTCCCAAGGAAATCACGCATCATATGATATTCCACATACAAATGTTGACAATTAAAAATAAATTTCTCTTTTTTTACCCATGTTTAAAAAAAGAGGCCAATCTTGAGAAAAATATTGTGCCGCTATTTGCTATAATGAGGATAATTAACTTTCTTGGCCGCTGTTACATTTTATAAATCTGTTTTCAGCTTTGCACGAGCCGAGCTGGGTGAATCAGACTGAATCATTGTATGAAAGTGTCATGTGAGGGAGGATTGAGTCACGACTGTTTGGTTGCATTTGTTTCCATCTATTTTCGTGAATTGTGTACAAGGCAAGATTTTAAAGAGACCCTGTCACCAACTTGAGCTTCGCAAAAATTAAAAACGTACCCTTGTAGTGGGGCTACCCCTGCACTTTAAGGGTTAAGTGCTCATTTTGTATAGGGGGTCAATCAAAGCAAATGTACTCCCCTAATGCTCCGTCCTTCTGGGCTGCGAGACTGGTCCCTGCAGCCTCTTCTTCCCCAAGCTCTTGCAGCTGAATGACTGCTGACCTCATCACATCTAATGCAGGTCCATTGACCTGTATTGGACGGGATGATGCCGAAGGACATTCTGCAGCCGGAGCGGATAGAGGTGAGTGCTGACCGCCATGGGACTGAGGATCAGGTGAGTACACCTTCTTTATTTAAAACCCCTGCACAAAACAAGCACTTAACTCTTGCAGTGCGGGGTTAGCGTCACTGGAAGGATACCGTATTTGCCGGCGTATAAGATGACCCCCCTACTTTTTGTGTTAAAATATAGGTTTTGGGCTATACTCGTCGTATAAGACGAGTATAGCCCAAAATAATGTTTAAATGCACCCACTAACATCCATGGCGGTATTCCCGAGTGTGGCTCGGGGTTAATTTCCAGTACCATAAGCGGTAACCCCGAGCCACAATCGGGATTACAGTCTCTTACCTTGTCCACGATCCCCACTGTGTCCTCCGTCTTCCACTGAGTCAATCACGGCAGGCTTTGGATTAATGAATACAGGCTTTGTATTCATTAATACAAAACCTGCCGTGATTGGCTCAGCACGGTATACTGTATGTAGCCGAAGCTACATACAGTATACCATATCCTTCTGTATGTACCCGGCGTATAAGACGACCCCCGATTTCTGGGGGATGTTTTTTAAGGTTTCAAAACCCATCTTATACGCCGGCAAATACTGTAAATTTTTTTTAATTGCCTTTTTTCATAAGCAATTTTTATTACTTGCAAAGTGCCTCTGAACTTGTTAGAAAATGTGACTACTCTCCAGAAGGAGTCAATTCCCTAGCGCAGCCCCCTCCTTCCTTCCAGGTCATACATTACTCCCCTTCTGGGAGTGTTTAATATCGGCACTCCAGTTGTTGTGGTACTACAAATCCCATGAAGCATTGCAAGACTGACAGCCACAGTTATGACTCCCAGACGGGAAAGCATGATGGGCTTTGCAGTTTCACCACAGCTGGAGTGCTGAGGTTACCTACCCCTGCTACAGAGTCTCACTTAAGTGACAGCTCTGGGTGTACTGGGGCTGGTGACATCACATCCAAGATGGCGGCCCCCACCTGAAGTCTCAGAGCTCTTTTAGTGTGTACACAAGGGAGGCTTTTACAGGTAAATAACATGCATAAGATTCATTAAATGCACATATAACCTTATGTGACTATTCCTGTTATAATGAATAGTCTGGTGACAGGGTCTCTTTAAAGTCTTGTCTGATGGCCACTTATGGGATTAATTAAAGACATGAAACACATGATCAATGACAGTGCTAATGATAACAAATCAAAAATCTTCTTGGAGCAAAGTCATATATTTGGCATGCAGTATGCAACTGAGATCCACTCCTGGTAGTCAGTTCTTGTAGTATCTTCTCCTTGATATTCACCTGAGTATCCAAGTTGCAAAGCAGCCATACTGCGGCCATGCTGCTGCTTTAAAAAATCCAAGGACCAGAAACCCTTATGCTCATTTTCCAAACATTGCATACAAAAATCTACAAAGCATTTATAATACGATATGCATTCGAATAATTTAAAGTGATATTAAAGGCAAATGATTTCGAGGTGAAAAGATGCTGCTCTTTAATGTTTAAAAGTTTTGGCTTCCTGCAGAATGAGCTGAGCACTGGCCCTGATATCCTGTTTTAGGGTGGCTCCTTTGCCTTGCAGGGTCCTTGTTTTTACAATTCTTGGAGTTCCTTTTTAAGCTACTTCAAATGCTGATTAACCTGCTGACAGTGGATGCTGCTCCTTGATGTTTAAAAGTTTTAGCTTCCTGCAGAATCAGCTGGTCCCCTGAGCACTGGCCCTGGTATCCTGTTTTACGGTGGTTTCTTTCCCTATGAAGCCACCCTTGTGTGTGCTAGTAAGCTGTGGGTGTCTCCACAAACACACAGTCCCGGCAAGACAAGCCGCTCCCTGCTTCCCACTCCCCCCTTCACCAAGCTAGTGGAGACAGCTCTGTCCCTTTGGATCTTGTACTGTCCAGGAAGTTCAGGGAAGATGAGCCGAGAGAGTTGGAGCTGTTTGGAAACATGATGACTAAGTGGTTTGGCAAAAATATAAAGAAACACTTTGCTGGGCAATGTCTATTTGTTTGGTCTAGATTAATTATTGATTTTTTTTTTTTTTTTTAGAATTTAATACGACTTTAACTACTTCTTGTTATTTTTATTAAATGGAGGGCAAAATGTTCAATTGGAACTTGTTGTTAAAAATACTGTTGTCATGAATTGACTCCTATAGGGTTCCAAGGGATTCTATTCGCTGATAAAGAAAAAGATCCATTATGTGTTTGGCACATTCGCACACTATTTTGGGAACCTTGCTTAAGCATCCCATAGGTTACTCTGCTGGGTTCTCTTTTTTTTTTGTCACACGCCAAAATTGTGAATGGGTGATTGTATAACGATTCCAGCCCCCTAGATGTTTGTGTCCTTAGGTTATGTGTCAGCCATGCTTGCTGTACAATGTCCATAGTGTATCATATAGAACAGTGCTAGTGTAGATCAGATGTATACGTCTCCTCCGGGGTACTCGCTGTATCTGTTCTGTGGCCTTTTTGGAAATCTAATGACCTGTATTCCGTATCTCTGATTTTAGTGGGGTGATGAGGACGCCGACTCAGCAAGCAGTTCTTGGAGTACAAAACTATATGGAAGTAAGTCATGCCACCAATTCATGTAATATCACCCATTACAAGAGTTAAGATTGTAATTTACCTGGAGTTCTGCTTTAACAATAATGCTATGACTAATTTGCATAAAATAATATTCTGTGTACGTATTTTAACCACCTAAAGACCAGGAGTTTACACCCCCCTAAAATTATTGTTTGCGCTCTGACGTTCGTGATGTATGTTTGCTCGTGTATTTGTGGGGCTGGGGACTTTTTGTGTGTTGTTTCTTTGTTTTTTTTTTGCAACTTTACTTTTTTCCCCCACTTTATTATTATCACATAGGGGGCGCTAGAATCCCGCTATGTGGTAGCAAAGAGAATGTGACAGGTCCTCTTTATGGAGACATCAGGGGTCTTTAAGACCCCTAATGTGAGCTAGGGACCCCCAAGAAGCAGATGAAGCAGAGATATGGTTCATCAGCTTCTCCCCAGCTTCTGAAGCCGGAGAGTGACAACAGAATGCGGAAGTGATGTAATATACATCACTTCCTGCATTCTGACACCGGAGAGGAGTTCGGAATGAGATTGTGTGCTGATTGTGTGATCCCCCTGTCACAGAGCTGTCGTGCCGGTCCCGGGCCTGCACTAGGACCCACACTGCTAGGGACCCCCAAGAAGCAGATGAAGCAGAGATATGGTTCATCAGCTTCTCCCCAGCTTCTGAAGCCGGAGAGTGACAACAGAATGCGGAAGTGATGTAATATACATCACTTCCTGCATTCTGACACCGGAGAGGAGTTCGGAATGAGATTGTGTGCTGATTGTGTGATCCCCCTGTCACAGAGCTGTCGTGCCGGTCCCGGGCCTGCACTAGGACCCGCACTGCGGAAGGGGGGGGGGGCGCACCCACCGGCACCTCATACAAGTGAGCCGGCGGCTCTACAGCCGCTGGACCACTTGTATGTAAACAGACATCGTTGCGGCGCGCACGAGTGGGTGGGGCTAACGGGACGTCTTTAAACGCCCTGTTACATTCAAGTGGCTTCCGGGCAGCCGTTTAATTACAACGGCCGGCTGGGAAGTGGTTAAACTAACTCTTGCAGTGCTGGGGTAGCCCCAGTGCAATGGTTAAGATTTAATTCGCCCGGAGTTCTGCTTTAAGCTAACTAATACTTACTGACACTTCTAGACATCAGTGACCGAGTATTTTATTATTTTAAAGCAATACTGTGGTTTAGTTATTCAGGTTCAATTTAAAACCCGACCCTCTATCAGCACATACTCCCCTCACCTTCGCTCCCTTGCCAATTACTTTCAGCTATGGAGGAACAAAGTGACAGATTCTCTTTAATGCAAACACAAAGAAATCATCCTGGAGCCTTTTTACAGTTGTTAAGCAGGCAGAATTCTTCATAGTGTACACTGCATCCTCTGGAAACATGGGAACTTGGCAGAGAAGCTGGAATAAGGACTCTCTCATGTTGTAGATGCTCCAGAGCAGGGCTGCCCCATATTTCCTGGTTAGTTCTTTTCAGCAGAGCGAGAAACTGCTGTCAGATAACAGAATGTGTTACAGCGTTCGCCTTCTACAGATAAAACCTTGGAGGATGCTGAGTTAATGAGCGTTTAATTAAAGAATGAGGATGCAGTGCTGTGTCAGGCAGCTCGGTCCCATGTTCTCCCGCTTGGGCCCGCCGTTTGCATCACCTGCTAGTAATTAACAGGAACCCCTTCCAGACCCGTCCCTGCTGGAGAGCTCAGACACCAGCTGGAGGATCTAGTCAGGTAGGCTGAGCAGCTCCTGCCTGCTTTAAACGCCTCTTCCTATTGGACGCTTCATGGAGTTAAAGTTGAACGCCATCTTTACGTCTCAGAAAAAAAAGAATAATCTTCCCATGTGTGGGAACATAATATATCCATGTACACCTCAATTAACCATTGCTTCCAATTTCTACTATTCTATATAATACTGCAGTCTTCTCGCATCCAACACCATTCTTGTTTCAGACTACAACCGACCTTAAAGGGTATACCACCTAAATACTCCCAATACATGTATCCCATTCCTAATAACCATATTGATCTATTGATTATTGAAGATGCCCATAGGACTGGGGTGGGCAACTCCCGCCCTCCAGCTGTGCTTTAACTACAAATCCCAACATGTCTGTGGGAGTCATGCCTGCTGTAACTGTCAGTCTTGCAATGCCTCAAGGTTCCACCAACAGCTGGAGTTGCCCACCTCTGCCATAGTTGTACCTGCCTTCTGAACTACAACTCAACCTCTAAACACTGTATCATTGCTTGCTGGAAGCAATGCATGATGGGCTATGTAGTCGTGATGCAATCTCCATTTCTCAAATCAGGCATCAGGGAAAGAGACGTAAAGCACACTGGGAATCCAGGAAGTTGTTGGAAGTGATGGGCAGATGGAAGGTAGCACTCACTACATAAAGATTTGATTTAATTATCAAAAACGTCTCTAGTATGTATTCCTATTACAGTGTTGATGTTATAACAGGAGAGGATGTGCTGGGACTTTACAACTTGAATTCTGAGCTCCAGGCAAACATCTTATTACACAGATGAAATACATTTATGAGAGCTGTTTTACCTATCAAAGGATTTGTATTTGTGTGTATCCAGTCCTACGATTTACCCAGCTCTGCCACACAACAACCCTGTCTGTCAAGGTGGGGAACTTGATTTTTTATTTTTTGTAGTTACGTAACGCTTAAGTAACCCTGCACTCCTCAACAGCTACAAGTAGAGAATGAGCTACAAGCATACGGTCATTTCTTCATCAAAAACACCATGACACCTTATGAGCTACAGGTGATGTTAGTATCCAGCACTTCTGCGTGTGATGGAAAGTGTGTCCTCTTCCGGCCAATGTGGTTTCTCCCATTGACCGCTATGTCACTGCAGGACTCTGGAATTATTATAGGGGTCGGTGAAAGGAATCCCAGTGCCAAGTCGGGGGCAAGCTATACGACACACCTGGAAGTGGCGGTTGGCCGCGGCTTCCGGAGTTCTCTAGGAAAGCGAAGAGTTCCCTTTACGCCCGCTGGAAGGTGAGTATTAATGTTGCTCCTCTGCAGTCTACTTTTAGTTCTGCTTGGTAGAATAAAGTCCAGGGTCACTTTGAATTGAACAGGAAATCGTGCACAGGAAACACATTCATATATATATATATATATTAGTTGTTGACTACCCTTGTGGTTACATAACTGACCTCATTGGTCCATCACATAATGTAGTCGTAATGTAAACAGGAATAAGTTTCACAAAATGAGATAACTTTGCTGTTGTAACGAGCAGTATTGCCTTCTTGCGCCATAGATGAGTCTAGTGTTTGGATTAGGCAGAGGCTACGGCTGAGTCAGTTACGGAAGCCTCGTGAGGGTGGTGAAAGGATGTTGAGTCTATCTTCAGATCCTGTAAACTATCGAGTCATTTTTAATGTCTTTCTCTGTTACCACTATGAACGTTTTCTGAGCAGCATTGCAATCCCAGCAATGAAGCAATGGGGATTGTTAAATTTGACAGTGCCGGATAAACACTTCATTTTAAAGGGGCCGTCCAACCTGTATTGATATTTCAGGTGTGGGTTGATAGTTGGCAGTTGTATCTGTCGGTGATGTTGCTAAACGACAAGAACTAAATGCAGTTATTAAGTAATGCACAATCCTTCTAAAGTAAAAAAAAAAAAACTTTTACCTTCACTGACTAGGCCAGAGCCTCTTTTTTGTTTTTAATGTCTCGCAAGCTATCCCTTCCATGCACTGCAGCTCACAGTGTGAGGGTTTCAGCAGCAGAAGCAGTGCTGTGAATCCAGACAGCAGTGGTCAGGGCTGGGTGTGACTAGGTGCTGATTGAAGCAAGACCACACCCCTTGCAACATTTTTTATCCTACTGTAGTGCAAGTAGGTACAGCCCACATGAGAGTGACAACTCTGCTCAGAATTCAGGAGCAAAACAGCATTGTTGCCTCACCAGCGCAGGAAGCTGAATTAGCTGGACTTCACTGGAAGTGTCATCCGGTATTTGTGGAACTTTGAATGGGGACTAAGAGAAAATTTTAAAGGCAGCTGCAGCACATATTTTATTTATAATGGGAGGCCAGGGTTCTTCTAATGGTTACATAAATATGCACGCCAAGCACCCTCCTCTGCTTGTGAGATTATACTTGGTATGCTCCCCACCTTTGTGCACCTCCTGCTTTTACTTTGCACAGAAATTGCATAGGGAAATACATACAGTGGAAGGCACATGTTGTCCTGTTCACCTTCGGTGCTTAGGAACCCACCACAGGTTTGAGGTAGATGCATTGAGGGGATTATATCAAAATCTGGAGCAGCTGCCCATAGTAACCAATCGGCTTCTCTTTTTTATTTTCAAAGCTTAACTGAAGAGAGAAGCTGATTGGTTGCCATGCACATTTCTCCTATTTTGTCTGCTCCAGTTTTGATAAATTCCCCTAAGAATTTGTAATGATCCTCAGGCTGGGCATACGAAGAACATTAACTGGTAAATAAGTCCTATATTACCATGTTTTATGTCTCCATTTCTAATCAGGAATATTTCAAGTTTCATGTCACAGCCAGAATTCAGGAAATTCTTCAACCGATATTACATAAACCCTACCGACCGATTGGTGAATCTGTCGCAAGTTATGCCATTTGTTGCAGGGACTGGAGGCAGACTTATTATGAGTGTCTACGACACTTTTTATGAATTTCAGGGATTTTGTTAAGGAAGTCCATTCATTTTAAATAAAATCTTAACCCTTGCAGGTGGGCCACCACAGATATGCAGATATACCTGCAGGTGAATTTATTTGCTTTATTTTAACTCCCTAGACAAAACGAACACTTAAAACCTTGCAGTGCGAGGGAAGCCCCAATGCAAGGGTTAAGATTTAATTTGCCCGGAGTTCTGCTTTAGGGCTTGTCACACGAACTCCGGATTCTGTCCTGACCAGATCCGTGCGCTCCTGCACTAAAAATGCATCCCGATATATCCCTATGTGTTTTATGGGCTACAGTTCTCACGTGCGCAGTCCGTTCAGGTCACGACAGAAAAAATACTGCATGTCAAATTTTGTCCGGTCCGGAAACGCACGAACGCGTCAAAAACGCGACGGACACGCACCGAAAACGGGCCGCACTGCAGCTAAGCAAAAAAAAAGTATTCTTGCTACACTTTTCATGATGTCATCATCATCGTTGGACTTCCTGGTTGTGGTGGAACAGTAGAGGGAAAACCAGTAGGCATGAACAAAATGGTCCTGGACATAGAAAGATTTGTCGGATTGATGGAGCGTGCGCCAATGCTATATGACCTCCTCCGAGCTCATTCTCTGCAGATTTCTGTAGCCAGCACCAACACCATGCCTGCAAACATGTGATACATGTCTGATCATCAGCTTTACATACACAAAGGGAAGTTGTTGTTACGAGAGGGCGGAAGTGACCTCGGAGGAATTATCTGCATACTGACAGCCCCACAACTTAAAAAAAAAAAAGAACTGTCAGCGACCGGACCGCAGTAAAAACGCATAGAAAACGCACTGCATGCAGAGCACCGCTTCTGCAGATCTGGACCAGATCAAGCCTGGAAAATCATGTGAACAAGCCCTTAATGTTCTCCTTTAAAGGAGAACTATGAGATGAGTGATTTTCACTCACCTCATAGTTCTAGCCGACCTGTGACAATGAGACTGTCACAGGTCGGCTCAGTAGATTGGGAAGTGAGCGAACACATACCAGGTTCGCTCACCTCTCGATCCTGTCACGGCTCTCTGCCGTGACTGGGGAGGGGCTGGATTCCCCGCTTCGATCCGCCAGCGCTGACTGGCGGAACGGACGTGGGAGGGGGCGGGTACAGCTGGCTCTGCCTCTGCATAGCCATCTGTCAGTCACGCAGCTGGGTGTATCCCGGCACAATTGTCGGGATCCGCTTCAGCTGCGGCGTCTCAGTATACCGCGAGCTACAGCTCGTGGTATACTGAGCCTAGGGTGACGGGAGGACGCTAGTTTGTGTCCTCCCGTTACCCTAAGGAGAACTATGGGGAAAAGACTTAACCCCATAGTTCTCCTTTTAAATACACATTACATCTGGTAATGTGCTCAATTAGAAGTGTTCTCTTGGAATCATTTTGCTTTTTAAAGGTCTACGTTTTCAGCACAGCATGGTCACCTGAAGGTTTGTGAAACAAACTTGGTTGGCGACCAGCTATTTCATAGCATTGTTTTGAATCATCTATTTCTGGAATAAATCCATAAGGACCATACGTTAAAAAATAATAACCCCACAATAAAAGGCTTTTGTTCTATAAAATCTTTCTTAGCTTGCAAAATCCCATCTAAAAATAAAGTGAAAATGCTCACGCAGGCTTTGTCACTGGCATGAAACTCCAGCGTCAGAATCCAAATCTATGCGTTGTACTTTCATGCGTGTTTTGGGGCCCGGCCAAGAGCTGCTTAGTTGGTAGTTCTTATTAGAACCATGTGAGGACATCAATCCTTCTGGAACCTACAGAGTACATTCTATGTGACTTAGTCAGTTTGTACTTTCATCCTTGATCTACTGCATCCTCAACTTCCACTTTGTTGTAGGGTCACAGGAAGAGATGGTTTATGATGGGATTTTTATTATTCTTGGCTTAGGTTTGATTGAAGAATTTCTATATCTCAGATGTGGGACTTTTTTCTATCAGCTGTTTTTGTTTTATTTCTACAGAAATAAATATGAAAGATCTTCTTGTCTCGTCTAGTGAAATTATGAGGAAAGGTTACTGGATCTTTAGGTGTCTCTTTATCAGAATTGTATATATAGTTATAGGTAGAGCCTTGTGGGTTCTATGGTCAGTGATTCTAAAAGTATTGCGATCATAGACCGTTAGGAAAGTAGTATTTGCAGAGGAAGGTCAGCAATGGTAATCCTCATATTTCTTCATTCATATATCTTCATTTTCTTTCTGTACAGGTTTCCTTTAACTCCCTGCAAAAAGTTAACACGTAAAGCCCAGCTATATTCTCACATTTTTTTAATTTTATTTAATCCTGAGATTGACTTTTGCTAGGATATACTTCAAAATATCTCTCTTTCTCTCTGTAAAAATGCTTCTGCCTGTTCTCATACTGCAGGGCTCTTTGTTGGCATAGCTGAGTAATAGCCACGCTCCTCACATAGACTTGTATTGCACAGAAGGGGCGTGTTTTATCAGGTCTGTTACATTAGAAAGCAAAGCCTAGAGCCTATTGAACGGCACAGTTAAATTTAGACAGGGGGTCAGGTTAAAGTCAACTTGTACTTGAGGCCCCTTCCACTGTGCACAGATATCCTCCTGATTGGACTTTGTAAAAGAGGCCTTAGTCATTCTGGGCAAAGTGATTGGTTTGACGATAAGCAACATATACATAACATCCACTTACTCTCCCACCACTCCAAACCTCTGCCAACTTACACAAGGGCAGTTGGCCCTCACCCCTTCCTGTTGTGACAGTGCCCAGGCTGATTGGGCACTCAGACATGAAGCAATGCCCTGCAGGGGTTGTTATGTGCACCCCCATACAAGTGGGCAGTGGGTGAGGGAGTGGAATCTTATAGACTTTTGAGTAAATTGAACCTATTGCTTGCTGAGATTGGGTAAATGTGGAGGTTTACTTTTTATTGTAGGGGAGGGCTAGAGCCTTTGTTGAGTTTTTATTGTCACTCCTGTACCAGTTGTGGAGATTGTGTCTCCCTCTTGCTGTGCAGTGATAAAGTTAGGAAGTGGTCACTATCTCCCCCCCCTGTTTTAACGCTGTCTTTGTCCCCACTATGTTATTTACCCTATCTGTACTGGTGACTACTGTCACAGAGGCTGAAAATTATGGCAAATCCCCAATTTTCTTTTTTAAAGATGTCACCAGAATAAGATATGAGAGTAAATCTTTCAGTGGGGGGTGCCACTGAAGGACTACAATCTAATTACAAATGAGTGAACTAAAGGTGAGATTGTAGTCCCATCAGGACAATACACATGGACCATGGGGAACAAAAGTAGCCACCCTCTAGAAGGAAGGACAGTGTCAGCACCAATTCAGAGATGATATGAGGATCCACAGCCGAGTGATACAAAAATAAAATATATTTAATTCATAGTTTAGAGACTTAAATGCATTTTTAAGATTTAAATCCGGAGTTTAGTGTCACTTTGAGCTTCAAGATCTGTATGCCACCTTATCACTAGTACAGCACCGCCAAGTGTATCTGTTCCTCTGAAACCTCTGCGGTGTTCCTATTATATGCAAGTAGGTCGACGTCAAAGAAAGGAAAAACATGGAAATAATCAATTTTTAGGGGACACAGCAAACCTTTCGCTGAGCAAACATTAACTAAGAGCCTCCCATTGCCTTTGAGACCCACCGCTCGGCCATGTTGATGAATTGCATTAATATTTTATGAAGACTTCAAGCTGCAGCAAGGCCAGAGCTGGCACGGGAAATTCTGGCTTAGTCAGATGTGCAGAGGCTCTGCTCTCAGATCTCCCAGCCAAACTATGGAACGTTTTTCTGTGTGGCTGCTGGAGTAAAGAAAGGCAGCACTCCAGAAAATTAGGATATGACCCTCTCTGCTGCGAGATGCTCCCTGTGTGCAGCAGACCGGAGCTTTTTTTCAGGCTTTCTATAAATATTTAAAGGAGAACTATGAGGGGAGTGCTTTTCACTCACCTCATAGTTCTAGCCGACCTGTGACAATGAGACTGTCACAGGTCGGCTCAGTAGATCGGGAAGTGAGCGAACACATACCGGCGTTCGCTCACCTCTCGATCCTGTCACGGCTCTCTGCCGTGACAGGGGGGGCTGGATTCCCCCTCCCCGCTCCGATCTGCCAGCGCTGACTGGCGGAATGGACGGGGAGGGGGCGGGTACAGCTGGCTCTGCCTCTAGATAGGCAGAGCCAGCTGTCAGTCACGCAGCTGCGGAGTCTCAATATACCGCGTACAGCAGCTCGCGGTACACTGCGGCGTCTCAGTATACTGCGAGCTACAGCTTGCGGTATACTGAGCCTAGGGAGGGAGGACGCTAGTTTGAGTCCTCCCCGTTACCCTAAGGAGAACTATGGGGAAAAGCCTTAACCCCATAGTTCTCCTTTAATGCTCTGAGAGGAGACAAAGAGGGCACGGCCAACAAATATCTGCATCCATTATCAGACCAATTACTTCTTGTGGCTTTGATGTTTTCTCACCTTTTTAAAGAGTAACTCTACTTTTGTTGAGAAAAAAATTCAATGTCCTCTGGGTGATCTGTGTACATTACAAGGATTTTAACAAACTTTGTTGTTGTTTTCTATTCTGAAGAAAAAGCTGTTTGTTGCAGCATGTCCTTTCCAAATTGATTCCTGAATGGGAGGATCTGGGTTCATTATAATCAACTGGTGGACTTTCTGTGTTGTAATGAGGAAAGGTGCAGTGTCTGCACCCCTTTTTATAGTAATTAACCCTTGGGGCCTATTCACAGCAGATGCAGTCTGTTGCATTTTTGAGCTGCATCAAAAACGCAGCACAATGATTTCCAATGGGATTCTGTTGTTCTGTTCACACCAGACTTGTCCGTTCCGATGCAGCCAGAAAAAGTACTGCTTGCACTATTTTAGCTGCATCGAAATGCGACGGAACGCATGAAAACGCATCAAAAACACATGTGGACGCATGCAAACTGAACGCAACAAAAAAAAAAAAGATTTAGCGCAGTCATCTTCTGGGGACTCCCTTTGGTATGGTAGAGGAGATTAGGAAGAGAACAATGCTGAAAGCATGGCAGACTTGGATGCAGACCTATTAATCAAATATGGGGAGGAGTTTCCCCTTTTCTATGATCCTAAACACGCCCTTTTATAAAAACAAAAGGCAAAAATTGATCAAATGGAGGGAGATTGCTGGCTACTTAAAGGAGAACTATGAGGTGAGTGCTTTTCATACACACGCATATATGCGTCAGGTGCGCCTACGTGCCGCACATGTTGCATATCGCCGCAAACGGAGTGAGAGCAATAATTTTAGAGCCATTAAGGCCGGGTCCACACCTGGGCATTTTACAGCGCTGATCGACGCGCTGTAAAACGCCCTGCACGTGAAATCCCATTATTTCTTATGGGCATTGTTCTCACTTGGGCATATTTCAGTGTGTCGGAACGTGCTGAAAAACGCCCTATGCCCAAAGAAGTACAGGAGCATCTTTGGGGCGTATTTCCACGCGTATCCATTAGGTGGGAACCCAGCCTAAAGGAGAACTATGAGGTGAGTGCTTTTCACTCACCTCGTAGTTCTAGCCGACCTGTGACAATGAGACTGTCACAGGTCGGCTCAGTAGATCGGGAGGTGAGCGAACACATACCGGCGTTCGCTCGTCTCTCGATCCTGTCGCAGCTCTCTGCCGTGACAGGGGAGGGGCTGGATTCTCCCCGCTCCGATCCGCCAGCGCTGACTGGCGGAACGGACGGGGGAGGGGGCGGGTACAGCTGGCTCTGCCTCTAGATAGGCAGAGCCAGCTGTCACTCACGCAGCTGGGCGGATCCAGACATAATTGTCGGGATCCGCTTCAGCTGCGCCGTCTCAGTATACCGCGAGCAGTAGCTTAGGGTGACGGGAGGACGCTAGTTTGTGTCCTCCCGTTACCCTAAGGAGAACTATGGGGAAAAGCCTTAACCCCATAGTTCTCCTTTTAATCCTGCTTTCTACACTATGAACATGGTTCAAAAAGATTATTAACACCATGCCTGCAAACAAAGAAGCATGTCTGAGCTAGAAAATGAAGGAGGAAAGTGCTCTGACAGGAAGAAGGAAGTGACATATGTTCTGATTTGCATTTTGAGGGGAAAAAAAACAACGCATCAAAAACGTGGTAAAACGCATCGCATCACAATGGCTAAAAAGCTGGCATTTTTAATGCAGTTTTGGTGTATCTCACCAAAAATGAAATTCCAATTGCAAGAGATGCCAAAAATGATACTTGTATCTTAATGCAGACTTCCTGGAAAATCAGTCAGTCAATCACAGAAGCAGGAAGTGACCTGAATACCCAAAAAGTGACTAGACCTGCAGTTACTTGGACCACTGTTGGTAGGTCCTGACCACTGCAGGCCGGGAACATCCCACAAGAGCTGCAGTTTTGGAATTGTTCTGACCAGCCATCACAATTTTGGCCCTTTTCAAAGTCGCTCAAATCCTTATGCTTTTTTCTGCTTCCAACACATCAACTTCAGGGGCAAAATGTTCACTTGCTGCCTAATATATCCCCAATATATTACCCACTGCCCGGCTTCCTGATTAGCTGGGAAGCCGACTCCATGTTCCCTCGTGGCACTGCCAGTCGGAGGAAATCTCCCTCGGACCAGAAGTTCCGCTATCGGAGCATTTGGGCGAGTGTGAGTACTTGCCCAAATACTCGGTATTGGCACCGGTGCATCCCTACTATGTATAGATAGCTACAGTCAGCCATAGTTTCAATCTATCCAGATGTTCCAAAAAAAAAAAAATCATTCGGAAAAGCAAAGAAACTGACTACGATTTGATTTTCTACTAGGACCAATCAATCCTTTTGTATAAAAATGATTGTTTATCCATTGACCTATAGAACAATTAATTTTTTTGATATGTTTCTTCCATAATAACAATCATATGTTTCATTTTGTAACATGTATGGTCCATGTAAGTTGTCCTTTACATGCGTTTTCTGCAGTAAAGCTCAACGCTTTTTATTCATGTTATTGCCCCTTTTTGAGTCATTTGTTTTGATATTAAACGCCGTCCTTTTTATTTGTTACAAAATGTCTTTTTTTTTCTTTCTGTGGGCTGCCCACACTCCGTGTTTTGCAGTAGTTGCCATGTTTCGTTCTTATTTATCATGACTCTTGGTTCGTAGGAGTCACAGAAGCGTGACTGGAGGTGTGGTGGACCCCAAGCACGTTGTCAGGTTCCCCCCCTCACGCTCCTGTGACTCCTTATTCATTCCACATGTTCTGCATTCAGGCCCGTCAGCCAAGCGCACGCAGGGAGAAGCCAGAGCTAGGCGAATGTGGGAACATGACAATTCCAAAGGCTGCGGCCTGCTGCCAAGCCGGTTCTGTGTGTGTGTGTGTAATCAGAGCAAGGGATGCACGCCCAGAGACACACTAATGTTCTATTAACCACCTAGCTTCCAGCTGAAATGCAGATACCCTTCCAAGAGACAATGCATGCAACAGGGGGAATTTCGGGGCCCCCTCTACATCAGAACACTCTCCTTTCACATCAGATCCCCCCCCCCTTTTATATCATAGTCCCCCTTTAGTAAGGAGCCCTCTCCTTTCACATCAAAATCTTCCCTTCACATCAGGACCTCCTTTAAATCAAAGCCCCCCATATCGGAGGCCTGCCTGCAGGGGAAGGCATGATCCTATGCAAAAATTTCAAGGCACCCCGGGGTGTCACGGCACTCTGGCTGAGAAAGACCGGTTTATATTACAGAATGATGACCAGTCATATAAAATACACAGAGAGCCAATGTACACTGCCTAGTCAAAAAGTTGCAGCCTTTAATATTTCGTTAGACCACCTTTAGCTCTGATTATGGCATGCATTGGCCGTGGCAACGTTTGATAATCGTATGCAATGTCGCAACATTTATTTCCATCCAGAGTTGCATTAATTTTTCACCAAGATCTTGTAGTGATGATGGGGGAGTCAGTGTAAAGTCTTCTCCAGCACAGCCACCATGTGTGAAATGATGTCTCATGCTACCTGAACCACTCTTTCACAATCTGAGCCCGATGAATCCTGGCATTGCCATCTTGGAATATGCCCAATGTGCCATCAGGGGAAAAAAAATCAATCGATGGAAAAACCTGATCATTTGGTATATTCAGGTAGACAGCTGACCTCTTTGCACATAACATCGCTGAAGCTAGACTTATCCAATGGAATGCTCTGACCTATTTGCTTAGCTAAATCCAGGTGGTGTCTTTTTTTTTTTGGCCCAGATAGTGTATTTGTACACTCATTGTCACTCTTGTGGTGGGCAAAATCTAAAACTATAGTTGTTGATTTGGTAAGGTCTAGAAACAGACTCCCTTCTTCTGGGAAGCCACACTATGAAAGTATAATCATCATTTATATTCGGTTTTATCAGGACAGGAGCCTACAATACCTGATCTCTTCAGTGCCAGCTGATAGGAATAAAGGCTGTTTGTATTTCTGTGATCAGGTTTGTTCTAGTCCTATCATCGTTGTGTGCTCTGTAAACATTACAAGCTTATCATATGCTATGTGGTGTTCATTGAACACCTGGTAAAGTTGGCACAAATCAAAATTATTAGGTAGAGTTGCATTGCTGAGCTTGCACAGCCTGCTGCTTTGATTAGACAAGCGAACCATATTTGTCCATATTAGCATGCCTGATCTACAGTATACTGTCAATAGTTGTGTTAGATTGCAAGCTGCACTGATACATTTGGAAAGCAGAACTTTACACCATCACTAGCAAATATTATTATTATTATACAGGATTTATATAGCGTCAACAGTTTGCGCAGCATTTTACAATATAAGGAAGACATTACAATACAATTCAAGACAAGATGGTAAGGAGGGCCCTGCCCGTGAGGGCTTACAATGGCGTAGATGAAGGATTCTTCCCCACCGGGCTTTTGTATTCTGACAGCCAGCTGATTGCCTGTAGTCACTGTGCGTCTGGCAATTTCAGACCTGCTCCTTCGACAAAAGCTAACTGAAAAATGGCCTTTTGTTGAATGGAGTGGTGGGGACAGGGCCACACACAGCTCTAATTTTGTCCGAGTGAGCAATGTGTGGTCCACTTAAGAGACCCTGTTACCAACTGAAGACATTGCAGGTAAAGGCACAGAAAAATCTTAGTTGCAGTGTTTTTTTCCTTTCCATTAATTAATTTGTAGTCCCTTGCAATGTGCCTTTAAACTTACTAGAAAATGGACTACTCAGTTATCTAGCAAAGCTCCCTCCCTCCTTGCACATCATAGCCCTTGTCTTCTGGGAGTGTCTAATTACTCTGTGTGCTGGCCCAGCTCCTACCTGATATGCTTATTATATGATCTTATGGGAAGATTTTTGTTGAAATGAATGGTCTGGTGGCCCAGTGGCGTCACAAGGGGTGTGCGGCCCGCACATGGGTGATACCATCGGAGGGGCTGACACCAAAACGACTGACAGTCCTTTTGGTGTCGCCCCATCTGAAAAGTCAGCACTCAGTCATGGTCCAAGAGCCCGACAGTTGCTCGAGAGAGGAGGGGACCCGGCGGCATACCCTATCTCAACGGGTGAAAGTCCCCTCCTCTCTGCTGGCGTCCATCATCTAGATGGCCGCCAACAGGTAACAGCGATACAGCACGTGACATCATGCTCGTGTGCGATGACATCACGGCGGGGTGTCACCCGATACCCGCACCGGGTTTCACCCGCCTCGGGACGCCTCTGTGGTGGTCAGGTCTTTTTTACACAAATCTTTATTACTTTTTGCCTGGGTGGATTCTCGCCTTGCCACACTTCCTATCCCTGTAGACTTCATCCATCCATTAGTTTACTCTGCACATCGTATGAACGGTCATGCTCATTTTTCATACCCTTTGGGGTTAAAAGAGCAAAGTAAACATAAGCTGTACAGCCTAAACAGACTGGGGTAACCAGATCGAGAAAATCAATATCTTTCTCCCGGTCTGTTGTTATGCTTTACATGTGGTTTTCATTTAGGAGGAAACACATATTACTCCGCGTCAGTATGGAAAGGCGATATTCCCTGAGAAATTTCATGTATCCGGGATTTAGGAGTGTCATTTGTACAGCTGCCATCGTACACCCAGCTCTTCCCGTGTAGCTCCAGATATGTCACTCAGCCATGTCACTCAGAACAATTCAAGGAGAATTCCAGGCATTTTACTAGTCAATAGCAAATTTAAAGTGACATTAAAGGATAATTTTTTTTCCCTCCCCCCAATGTTAATGTCAGCACTTACCTTAAATGATGTCTCTTAATCCGATCTTCTTCTTCTTTCCTGGTGTTTTCATCTGTCCCTCCAGCGGTGCGGCGTCTCTCTGATCCAGCGCTGACTCCTCTCTGCTTGCAGGCACTTCTGATCCAACGGTGTCTGCATGCGGGTGCACGCATCCATAGACTTACCTTGCGTCTCTGCTCGTCTCCCGGCTGAGAATCCAAACTGCGCACGCGCCTGCCCCAAGATGCTTTGCGGCCGCTGGAGCAGTTTCGTTTTCTCGCACGGGTGCGCACAGCTGAAACATGGTAAGTGTAAAGTGCTGTTATGGCGTTTTTTGTTTTTTTTAACTTTCTGCCTATATCTACTGCTTGATAGCAGTAGATATAGGCAAAAAAACCGGAGGCTTTAGAACCACTTTGATATTTTGGAATCTGCATTTATGGAGTTACTCAATAAAAACATGCATGGAGCAAATGCCAAAGTATACGTATATACACCAACAATGGACTTCTCTTATTTACTCCCTACATATGCCATTTTAAAGTGTTTGGTTCTAGCTGTTTGATAATTGCAAGAAAGAAAATACCTGTTGATCTACCAGAAATTCCGATAACTTTCTGTGCTCTCTGTTTTTATTGTTTGCAGTTCTCTATGTGAACTGCAAAACACCTACAGAGATACAGCAAAGTGGATAAGCGATGTCACCCTAGGACAGGAAGGGTGTTATTGGCATGATCACCAGGTGATTAAGGAAAACAATGCAGAGAGTGTCCTGGTATAAAGTCTAAAGGAGGTCACCTTATGCTTTTAAGGGTAAGGAAATAGCTATAGTTGTAGTATTTTTACAAAATGTATGCGTTCTATATAAAAAAAAGCTATCCGAGCTAATCCAAAAATGGATCCTATAATTCAAAGTTGCATTATATGGGGTAAAAAAAATGCATCAGCCCTAGGGATGCACCTATACCCATACTAGTATTAGTGCAGATACCGAGTATTTGAGAGAGTACTCTTACTCTCCCAAATGCTCCGATACCTTCCCTGATACCTGAACTTCCGGTCAGGAAGACTTCCTGTGACTGGCAGTGCCACGAGGCAACACGGCCAATCAGGAAGCTGGGCGGTGGGTAATATCCCGGCTTCTTGATTGGCCAGGAAACTGGCTCCATGCTGATTTGGCTGGGAAGCCAACTTCCCAGCCAAATAGCATCAAGCCAGGCAAAAAGCATGGAGCTTCCCGGTCAATCAACAAGCCGGATGCAGGTAATGACACACACCTCCTGGCTTTCTGATTGCGCTGGAAGCTGGCTCCATGCTAGTACTCAGTATCGGTGAGTACTGAAATATAAATATCGGTACTTTGTACCTGATACTGAAAAACCGGTATCGGTGCATCACTAATCAGGACATTAGAGCTTATTGAGATAAGAAAGAAATAGTGCATATTGCTTACACAGTGAAATGTAAGTACAGTGGAGTGCACGCTCTGTTTCAATGAATTTATGTTTTACCGAACGTCTTGTCCTGGAGTGACAACGCCACTCCTTCATAGACACAGTACAGTGGGTGAGTGTTCTCATCCTAAGGCTGGGAGTGTGTTACTGGCAGGATCACCAGGTGAAAACAAAGGAAAGAAAACTAATGCAGCCTCCAACCACCACATCTAAGGACTGGTGAGCTGCATTATATTAGATGTTTGTTCTCTGGGTTAGATGCACTTAAGGCCTCATGCACACTAGCAGGCTGTGGTTAAGCACAACAGAAGTTATCTGGTACGTATAACAACTTTGTTTCCCAGATCACTTTTTTCTGTGCTGGGTTTAGTCGCATTTACATGCGTTTAGCCACATAAAACTGGGCTAGTTGGACCCGGAACGCATGAATTTCTATTTTGGGTAAACTGATCTGGACTGAAGGCACCTAGACACTGCTGGACGCCTAGGTGTGCATTCAGTCATAAATAAGCATTAAATTAGTCTAGGTGCATTTAGAAATGAGCGCCAAATGCACCTGAACTCAACGTTGTTTTTGTACGTAGTGTGCATGAGGCCTATAGGAGACGTTTTGGGACCATAACATGCACTCTTCCCAATACTCAGTGCCGGTGTGGGACACTGCAACTGTCACATGCCGGCTCTGTATATCGGGAACTGAGCAATCATGTGACCACTGATCTCTCCGTTCATGGTCTCCTCCCTGCTGAGAGCGGTCACTGTCATTAAGTTCCCCCCTCTCTGTCACTCCAGCACTCATTGGAGGGACAGAGAGGGGAAGGGGCGGGCACAGCTGGTTCTGGCTCCAGAAAGGCCGAGCCAGCTGTCAATCAGACAGCCAGATGGATCCCGACAATATTTTCGGGTTTCTTCCCATCTGCAGCTGGGTGGTCTGCTCCCTGCCACCAAGTCTGCTTTGCTTAAATAGTAACTCCAGGAATCTAAAAAATGAACCCTTGCAGTGGAGCTACCTCCGCACCTCAAGGGTTAAGTGCGCTTTTTGTTCTAGGGGGTGAAATAAAGCAGATATACCTACCTGATCCTTGATCCATGCCTGGCTGCTAGTCCGGTCCCCACAACCTCTTCTCCCCTGGACTTTGATGGTCTATGCCCCACTGACATCATCACCTAATGCAGGTCCATTGACTTTCCACAGCTGGACTGGAGGGGGAGAGAAGTGAGTGCTGAATTTTGCCGGACTGAGGATCGGGTGAGCACATCTTCTGTATTCTGACCCCTAGACCAAAACTAAAAGTTAACTCTTGCACTACAGGGGTTGTGCGACTGCAAGGGTTAATTTTTTAAATAACTTGAGTTCCCCTTTGTTTCCTCTATGTAAAAGCGACATTCCAAACACCAACTAATGTATTTTTAAATGCAGCTAGTGTAGATACTAGAATTTGACTTAATTTTAGTATTCCTATATACAGCAGTAGCTGGCAGAGGGAGGGCCCAGACTTGGGGCCAAACAGGTGTCCTGCATGCACATGTGCTGACAAGGAACATGATGACAAAAGGAGAAAACAGAGAGATGATCTCATCAGTCCATTGCTGCATATTCACTTTCCAATCACAGGTTGAGGGCAGGAAGGTGACCAGTCTATTTTGCTTAACTGTAGTAGAGAAAACTCAGGTCATCAGGCTAGCTGTGCTATATACATCTCAAAACTGGCTTGACAGAAATGCAAATGCTTTGGCATTTAAATTAGATTCAGTATGTGTATTTCAATGGTGTGGCTGCTTGCATGGGGTACACCTTTAGTCTTGAGCTTGGAAATGTCTGAAGAAATATCGTTGCTGTCTACCAACCAATCAAATTGACTTTTTTTTAATAGAGACATAAAAAGGAACATTTGTTTGCTGTGCGTTTCTTTCAGACACTTCGGACAGCATGAGACCTCCCAGTCTAATGTGTGGGAACAGCAGAACTCAGACGGGGATTATCACGAATGCTCTCCCTAGCTGTTGGAGAAGATCCGTAAGGCTATTTCCCTTCAAGTTGGCACGCACCCAGCACCACTTCATTCTGCGGCTCATGCCCCCTGCTGTCGGGATTAGGTGGCACGTGGCACTCACACACCAGATTTACAATATTTGTTCAGCTCTTTCAGTGCTAGATGAATAACCGCATGCGCTGCGAGAAAGCTCTCTTGTAAACTGCTTCTCTTTTTTTATTCTGTACAGTGGTGTCTAGGGATTATGGTCCCTGGGCACAGAGTCTAATAACGTAGATGTGCCAGTGCTCCCGAATTGGGCAGGAGGCTCACCGCTTTGTTACTGAATCTTCTCCTAAGAGCTTTGGCCCATCTCCCACCTTATCCTGAGTGCTTATGTGGACGAGGTTCCTGCTGCTCATATACAATCATTTCATTTTGTTTTACAAAAGTTTGATTGGTTTTAAGGATAACAACACAAAAAGAAGTGCAGAATAACACAAAGTACAGGGATATGAAGACAAGGGCATGCAGCTTGGTCATGTCATAAAGAGGGGATGATGGGAACTGTTCAGCAAAACATGTAATATTCAAGATTGGGGTAAGGTAATACATCAATAGGAGGAGTGTTCACCCAAAGCTGCCCCAAGCTACCCAACAGGCTAGAGCCTCGAGGGGATGATCCAGGTCCTGACCATGGGGAACACAACCCTTTCCAAAAAGAAGGGCCCAATTCCATAATCTATATTAGAGCTGCAGCTAACGATTATTTTAAAAATCGATTAGTTAGCCGATTATTAAGTTCGATTAATCGGATAAAAAAATAAAATACATTTTAAAAATGGCTCCAGTGATGGACTACTAGTTTGTATTGAGATTGTAGTCCATCACAGGAGCAAACTTTGAGCGGTGGAAGAAAAAAAGAAAAACAAAAAGTGTGGTGTGCAATATAGTGAAATGAAATGTGTAAACTTATACAGCAATGAATGCAGAACGGCACCGGCTATAGAGGACTACAACACCCAGCAATGGCACGCTTACCTAACCGTTCTTCCAGCAACTTGTTTCTGAGATCTGAGATCGGGTCTGTCTATCGGCGGCTGTCATCCGCCCACACCTGCTCCTCCCTACTTCTTCTCCCCGTGTCCCTGTGCCGATCATGGATTTGGGTGGGCGGTGAGCGTGAGGCGGGGAGGAGGTGTGGCGTGTGGAGCGTGGATGCGGGCGGGCGGATCTGGCAGCGGCGAGCGTGAGGTGGGGAGGAGGTGTGGCGC
>NW_017307494.1:79356-80554 GCF_000935625.1 Nanorana parkeri | reverse complement strand
TGTACCATCAGCTATAGAGGAATACAAATCCCAGCAATACATTATAGAGCACCATGTGTGGGGAAGCGTAGGCTTACCTGTCTATCGGCGGCTGTCATCCGCCCACACCTGCTCCTCCTTACTACTTCTCCCTGCACCGATTTGTGGATGTGTGCGGGCGGATCTGGCAGCGGCGAGCGTGAGGTGGGGAGGAGGTGTGGCGCGCAGCTGTGTGGAGCCGTGAACAGGGCCAACCAATCGGAAGCCGATTAATCGATGATTGAAAAAGTTGACAACTTTTTAAATAATCGATTTATGTCGATTTAGTTGTTGCAGCCCTAATCTATATAATTCGAAAGCACAAGAAGGGCTACACTCAATGTGCGTAACAAAAAGAGAAAAAAAATTGGGACAAGTAATGGGGGTGAGGGGGTTGGGGGAATGTTAGCTGGGAAACACAAAAAAAGAAGGAAGTCTGGCAACCACGAAGGTAAGTAAAAGCTACAGTGAAAAAGAAGACCAGAGGGGGTAGTACAAGAGAAAGAGCATTGGTAGGGGATGCAAAGGGGTAAGAGGAGTGTCAGAAGGAGAAACATGTTGCGCAGAGAACGACCCAGGCCCAAAGCCCCACAGGCTATTTTACAAAAACAAAGGGAAAGCAAGGTGTGATCCAAATTTAAATGTCGGGGGTATTCCAACCAGGAGGGGTCACATTTTCAGAAATTTAGAATGGGGGTCAGTTAAGACGGCCGAAAGCTTCTCCTTTATCATAATACCTATGACCAATTATTTCATTTTGATTTGCACACACACTGTGGGAAGTTGTCTTTGACCCGCCATTCTAAGGCATCGTTTGTGGGTCTGCAGCCGCAAAGCATCTTGGGGCGGGCGCATGCGCACTTAGGATTTTCGGCCGCGAGACGGGGAGAGACACAAGGTGAGTATATGGACGCGTGCACCCACATGCAGACACCGTGGGACAGGAAGTACCAGCAAGGACAAAGGAGTCAGCGCTGGATTGGAGACCCGCAGCAGCGCTGGAGAGAAGACTGAAAACTACAGGAAAGAAGAAGAAGAAGATCGGATTAATAGACATCATTTAAGGTAAGTGCTTTAAAGGCGAACTATGAGGTGAGTGCTTTTCACTCACCTCATAGTTCTAGCCGACCTGTGACAATGAGACTGTCACAGGTCGGCTCAGTAGATCGGGAAGTGAGCG
>NW_017307494.1:57415-79176 GCF_000935625.1 Nanorana parkeri | reverse complement strand
TGGATGCGGGCGGGCGGATCTGGCAGCGGCGAGCGTGAGGTGGGGAGGAGGTGTGGCGCGCAGCTGTGTGGAGCCGTGAACAGGGCCAACCAATCGGAAGCCGATTAATCGATGATTGAAAAAGTTGACAACTTTTTAAATAATCGATTTATGTCGATTTAGTTGTTGCAGCCCTAATCTATATAATTCGAAAGCACAAGAAGGGCTACACTCAATGTGCGTAACAAAAAGAGAAAAAAAATTGGGACAAGTAATGGGGGTGAGGGGGTTGGGGGAATGTTAGCTGGGAAACACAAAAAAAGAAGGAAGTCTGGCAACCACGAAGGTAAGTAAAAGCTACAGTGAAAAAGAAGACCAGAGGGGGTAGTACAAGAGAAAGAGCATTGGTAGGGGATGCAAAGGGGTAAGAGGAGTGTCAGAAGGAGAAACATGTTGCGCAGAGAACGACCCAGGCCCAAAGCCCCACAGGCTATTTTACAAAAACAAAGGGAAAGCAAGGTGTGATCCAAATTTAAATGTCGGGGGTATTCCAACCAGGAGGGGTCACATTTTCAGAAATTTAGAATGGGGGTCAGTTAAGACGGCCGAAAGCTTCTCCTTTATCATAATACCTATGACCAATTATTTCATTTTGATTTGCACACACACTGTGGGAAGTTGTCTTTGACCCGCCATTCTAAGGCATCGTTTGTGGGTCTGCAGCCGCAAAGCATCTTGGGGCGGGCGCATGCGCACTTAGGATTTTCGGCCGCGAGACGGGGAGAGACACAAGGTGAGTATATGGACGCGTGCACCCACATGCAGACACCGTGGGACAGGAAGTACCAGCAAGGACAAAGGAGTCAGCGCTGGATTGGAGACCCGCAGCAGCGCTGGAGAGAAGACTGAAAACTACAGGAAAGAAGAAGAAGAAGATCGGATTAATAGACATCATTTAAGGTAAGTGCTTTAAAGGCGAACTATGAGGTGAGTGCTTTTCACTCACCTCATAGTTCTAGCCGACCTGTGACAATGAGACTGTCACAGGTCGGCTCAGTAGATCGGGAAGTGAGCGGCTGGATTCCCCTCTCCCCGCTCCGATCCACCAGCGCTGATTGGCGGAACGGACGGGGAGGGGGGGTACAACTGGCTCTGCCTCTAGATAGCCAGAGCCAGCTGTCACTCACGCAGCTGGGCGGATCTCGACATCGATGTCGGCATCCGCTCCGGCGCCTCAGTATACCGTGAGCTGTAGCTCGCGGTATACTGAGCTTAGGGTGATGGGAGGACGCTAGTTTGTGTCCTCCCGTTACCCTAAGGAGAACTATGGGAAAAAGCCCTAACCCCATTGTTCTCCTTTAATTAACATTGGGGGGAGGAAAAAAACTTTTTGCCTTTTAATGTCACTTTAATGAGATTTCATGTAGTGTCTGGGTTTGGTTCTTGTTTAGACTGTCATACAGGGGCCTTTTTTACTTTAAAGAAACACAAAAGCAAAACATGCATAGTATTTTTGGTTTATGTCTACCCAAAGTTCAAGTTCTTGGGTCAAGTTGGGAATGTGTCTGTGAAGGTTCTGAATTGAGTCATTCTGAATGGAGAAAGCTGGTCAGATGTCCAGTGAAAAGTCTTCAAGGAAAAATACAGCAAGTCCAGTTGCCTTGACTTATTTTTTATAGATAAGTAGCGAATGATTAAAACACACTGTACATTTATTTTTTTGGTCTTTGACCTTCTGGAAAGATTTCCCTTTTCATTCAGTTTATTTTTTGCTATTTGACCTTGAGAATCAACAGAAAGTGAGAGCAAATCTCTACAAGGTCAAAGGGAATTTTCCTCTTAGACAGTTATCCCCATTGGAAGATTTACCCTTGCCTCTTGATTCTGATGACTGTAACAATCTGGATTTCCAATCACTCTGTCCCACTGACAGTGGTCACAAAGATAAATGGAGAGGTTGACTTTAGCCAGCAGGGTCCAGTTTGGGCTACACATGCACTTTAATACTAATAAAGGAACTATAGTACAAAAGAAGATAGCAGCAAACTGCTTGGAGCTTGCCATACACAGATGGAATTTTGTCCAATTCCTGCTGGATTGGCTTAAATTCGGTCGATAGGTGGCCTTGCTGGCACTACCTGGGTCTACAAAAGTCGGTTTTTCAGTTGACTTGTTGAGGGAGCCAGGTGAAAAAAATTGGCTATCGAACAGTGACTGACTGCAGCCAATTGGCTACAGTCACTGTCCAGGTATTCTAATAGCTGGCTGTCAGAATACAATAGCCCACAGGTGAGTTTAGTGTGGATGGGGGAATGTGGCGGTTTTTGGGGGAAATTGAGCCCGTGGGGTTGAACTTGAAAAATTGTTATTTGTATATACAGCTTTAGCCCAGTTTACAATAAGTTATGCAGGTACTTGTGTGTGTAGAGGATACATTGGCTTGATGTTCTTCAATGTATGCTATTGTTGTTCATAGATGGCGTTACAGAAACTCCAGCCTTTTGGTACCCCCGAAATCTACATCTCCAGCCGTACAGACTCAGGAGTCCATGCACTCTGCAATTCTGCTCATGTGGACATCGAGAGACGTCCAGGAAATCAACCATTCTCAGAGGCCATTCTGGTGAAGGCTTTAAACTACCATCTAAAGCCAGAGTATATAAAGTGAGTAAGTCCATGCAGGCTAGTTCCAATTCTGCAGACTAAAGCTGGTTTGTGCCAGTCGATCACCTATTACCACTGCATTGGTGGACTTCCATGTAATTAGCAGTGTCTTGCAGCACAGTATTGGAGGGTTGGGTGTTGTGGTGTCTTCTGAAACATGGAGCTGTTAGAACTGTGTCCACATTAAACAGAGTTGGAAATTCCTCTTATTATATTTAAGACAGAACTCCCCCCAATTTTTGTTTGGGATGGAGTGTGCACGGTCTATGTTCTTCAGGTCTTTTAAGTCTTTCAGTGATCCCCAGCAGGGACGACTTATCAGCCTGCTCCCAACATGGCTTGGAATGCTGTTTAGTTTTTCAGCAAGCAAGATGCCAGTCTTGGTAACACCTCTATGGTCGGGTGTGGTTTTGCCAGGATCCGCTATAAGAGCAAACATCTCACAATGGGTGTTACCGGGTAAGTATGTGCAGTTAGTATCTCCAGCTTGTAAAACGCTGATCGTATAGCAGTATGAGTTTGCTCACCGTGTGTCTGAAGTTCTTTGATGGCCTGGGCCTGTGCGTCCAATCGGCTCTCCACCTCTTCCACTCGCCGCATGACATGGGACACTTCGGCCTTCACAGCTGAGATCTCAGACTTGAGGGAGCGCTCTAGGCGGGAAAACATCTCCGTCAGGTCCGATTTGCTGGGGAGGGTTTTAGCCAGCGTGGCTACAGACATCCCGGAGCCCCGGTCGGAATCTGTAGATGCCGCAGATAGAGCGGAGGAGTGGGATCCGTCCGATGGGTGTGAGGTGGAGGGTGGCATCTCCGGGATGGCCCCAGGGCCTTCAGGCGCACGCCTCGCCCCGGCGGCCGGGCAGAAGGCTTCCGGCGTCCAAAGGCGCGTGATGGTGCCGGTTTTCTGGGTCGCAGCGGACCGGCGGTACTTCTGTTTCCTCCCCATGCTTTAGGGATGAGATGGCTGATCGAGGCGTACTTCGAGAAGATGGGTAACTGCAAGATTGCTCGGGGTGAGAGACGGAGCTCCGGCTAGGCACGTCTACTCGCCGCCATGCGCAAACCACGCCCCCGTCACTTATTGTTTTAAGGTGACTGTCCTGGTCTCCCAATTGTGCTCCTGCATTGTCAACCTATCACATAGGCTTCCAATGGAGACTGCAAGTGGCCATTTCAACGCACATTATGCAGGCATGGTACACTGCTGTTCAGTGGGGTTCACAAGGTAGGTGCGGGGACTGTGGGCCCGTACTGGGTGACACCATCAGAGGGGGGTGATACCAAAATGACTGACACCCCCTCTGAATAGTTGGAAACTCGGAGAGCCCGACAGTTGCACGAGAAAGGAGGGGACCCCGCGGCATACCTTATTCTGCCGGGTGAATGTTCCCTCCTTTTTTTGCCAGCGTCCTTTACCAAGATGGCCACCGGCAGGTAGGCGCGCAACATCATTACGCATTATGACGTCCCAGTGGGGTGACACCACCGCTCAGGATGCCCCTGCTGCTGTCGCAATGAGAGAGCCCACACTACGAAATGTCATGGAGCCATCGCTGATGTGCATGTAGACAGGAAGCAACTGTAAAGGACTGCATGAGATCAGGAGCACTGAGGCACAACAAAGGATGAAACCTACTTTAATCTTGTGACCCAAGAAGCTGATCTGAACGGTGGAGTAGCAGCTGCCCCAGACACTTCAAGGGTACAGAAGGGATCTCCCCCCATGGCCAATAATAGCTGCAAATACCCAGCAGAGGATCTAGACCAGGGGTAGGCGACCTCGGCACTCCATCTGTGGTGAAACTACAAAACCCATGAGGCATTGCAAGACTGGCGGTCACAGGCATGACTCCTAGAGGTAGAGGCATGATGGATTTATAGTTTCAGAACAGCTGGAGTGCCGAAATTGCCTACCATTCATCTAGTCCTTCCAAAATACTATCTAACCTTTCTAGTTAAAAAAGCAAAACAAACACCTGTATCTCTCCGTAGAGTCCCAACACAATCTGTGAGATGCCAGTACACATGAACTAGTTCAGAAATGATCCCGGCCTGTAATCCAGTAAGTACGTGAGATAATTGAGGAACTGAAAGTCAAGTGTTTCAGATTACACGTTTTCTCCCTTTTAATTATACGGCCAGAAGCGTGTTCTGAGGTCAGTAAAGCGCACTGCTCTAAAATCTATTGCAGATGCCTGCGGCAGTGGAGACAATCCAGTAAAGAGATAAGTGGGCAACGCACTGCATGTTTATTGTTGCTAACAGATGAGATGGAGCGGCAATGATTCCTGGCTCGTGAACACAGAAATCTGTACATTCCTGTCCACATTTCATCCCTCGCACACAAAGGCCGGTTCCCATAGTAACTAATTAGCACTACAGTACTGGGCGTTCAGCTCTTACCTTAAAGGGGAGTGAGAACAGGCCCGCCACATGTACCTTTTGGACCCCCATTTTTGGGCAGTCTAGATCAGTGGTTCTCAACCTGTGTAATCTCAGGACCCACATTTGTCCTTGACCATTAAGTCGCACTGCAATGGATGCATGGCACTAGGGTACTGCACGTACTGGTGTGGGCATAGGAATTGTTGGCGGGAGGTGCCTTTGGGGTACCATTCAAATGAATGGCAACGCAACACACCTCCCACACCACTGTACCACTGTACTGGTGTGAACGGGCCCTCAAAAACACTGACATACATACACAGACACAATCTCACATACACAGACACAATCTCACACACTCAGACATTCACACATACACACTCCACACACACTTTTTTTTTTTTTAAAGGTCCACCAGGTCTCCCTACCTTTAGGAGAACTGGTGTGGATCCTCAGCCTGGGGTCCAGTGTGGGCTGCTGTGCTGTAACAGAGCTCCATCCATGTGTGCATTGCTTGTACATCTCCCTTGTGCCGGGAGCCAGAATGTGATGTCACTCCGGTCCAGGCACCTCTACAGGACACATGAGGAATCTGTAATCAATGCACGTATGGATGGAGCTCCCTCGCGGCCATAGCCCCAGCCTACCACATCTAAAGCTGACACTGGGTGCTGGGCAGCATATTTTGAATGGCTGGTTGGCGTGAGAACTGACAGTGCTGCACTAGGGGGAGGCAGAGCAGCCTCTCGCCTAGAAAAGTGGAAGGCATGCGGTAACCCTCTGAACACAGGGTTGTGACCCACTTTTGGGTCACGACCCACCAGTTCAGAACCAATGGTCTAGATGACTTCAAGCTGCATGTAACTATATATCGATTCTGTCATACAGCAAGTCCTGGATGTGCGGTTAGGAGACCCTCCTAAATAATGGTCACCTAGCTTGAGGGCCCATTCACAATAGAAGCATTGGGGCTTTCCATCTCATCTTTTCTGGATAAAGCTGCATGGTCTAGGTTTTCTTGTTACATTCTATGTAATTAAAGAAAAATGAATCCAGCAGGTTGGTGGAGCTGGGTGTTGTCTTTGTTGTAGCGCTCATGTGATATTGGAAATCTGTAGGAGATTCGACACATTGCATCCGCCAACAGTAAAGTGTCATTTGTGGCTTGAGTGACTCTCTTTACCTGGACATATCAGTCTGTTGTGTGTATCTATAATTATTATAATTTTTTTTAAAGTAACCTATTTTGTATGTTTCCCGCCCTCAGAGTCCTGAAGGCGATCCGTGTAAACAATGACTTTCATGCACGGCATGATGTTCTGTCCCGCACGTATGTGTATCGCCTAGTGACCGGATACAGATATTCAGATTTACCAGTGTTCGAGCGGAACTTGTGTTGGGCTGCAACTGAGAAGTAAGACCAGGAATAGATTGTCTGTCTGTCTGTCTGTCTGTCTGTCTGTCTTGTTCTGAAAGGCAAAGAACATGCTGTAGTACCAACGCTTACCAACAGGAAATGCTTTTCTTTATGTCTGTGGAATACTGAAATCGGATTGCTTGCGGTTGGTTACCCACTTGAGTCCCGGGTGGTGTTTTAGAACAGCACAGGGACAGCGGCTGTTTGTTCCAGTGCCATTTTAAAACAGCACTTGGACTCAGTGGCTACTGAGGGTCCCAGCGGCTTCTGAAGCTGAACCCACCAGCTACCATTGACAGCCGTGTCCAGCACTAAGCACAGGAGCTAAAACAATCCGCTCCTTGGCTTCCGATCTTCCTACACAGGGCTCCATAGGAGCACTTGTGACAGGTTGTTAAAAACACAATGCTTCCGCTTGGTGTTTACATTGATAGAGATGTGACATTATGAGTGATGTCACTATCCTTCCTCTGGGTACAGAGGATGGGATAGAGCTGTTGCAGCTCTGTCTAGTATCTCCCTGCAGCAATAGATCACTGATATACTAAGCTATTGCTGGCTCTTAGCCCTAATACCATTTTGAAAAACCGGGTCCCCTTTCTGTGAAAAATCTTTATGGGCTTATTCAGCAAAGCAGCACAAGGAGCAAAGCAGTACATGTGCCCCATGTAATGTAATTGGTAATAATCGATGGGAAGATGTTTTGATGTTCATAGGGCACCTTCAACAATTTCCACAAGACTGTTTCCAGAAGATTTTTTGCCAGCCCTGTTTTTTGGGGTTTTTTTAAAGAGAATTTCCAGGACTTTCAAAAGTTAACCCTTGCAGTGGGGCCACCTCTGCACTGCAAGGGTTAACTGCACATTTTGGTCTAGGGCTGTAAATAAAAAAAAAATATATCCTCGATCCTGCCTGACTGCTAGGCCGGTCCCTTCAGCCCCTTCTTCCTTAGGCTCGGGCATTCTAAGCTCGGCTAATGTCATCAGGTCTATGTAAGGTCCATTCCTTGCATTAGACATGAGGACACCAAGGGACATTCCGGAGCAGAGGGACAGAAAGGTGAGCGGTCACTGCCGCAGGATCGAGAAACGGCTGAGTGTAACATCTTTATTCTGATCCGTAGACCAACGTGAGCAGTTAACCCCCTGCACTGTGTGGGTAGCTTGGAGATCTGCTTTAATGTATAGGCAAAAATCTTTAAAGGTCCTTTAAACCCTAGGCTCAAGGTCATTGATTTAACCACTGACCTCGAGTCTGCCAGACTCATAGGAGAATACTGTAGAGAATGACATTCCGGACCCTTCCACTGCTCAGGGAAGGATAGGAGAAAAAGAACCCATGAGTTCATGTGACTGGATCTTAGCTGGCCTTTATTTGATGCAGAACTATGGCAAAGGGGGGCTTGGTGTTGGTCTGGTCCACAGGAACAGTTACCATAAAGTCATAGGCTCAACTCTCCCAAATCATAGAATGTACTCTAGTCCTCACTTGCACCAAAGGCAGTGTATATTAAATAGAAACTGCTAACAGGTAAAGGAGATTTTTGACAGAAAAACATATAAAGTCTCTTCTGCCAAAAACAACTTGCTTATATTTTTTTTTTTTAGTCCAGTTCCTGTTTTAAAGGGCTATTTGTGGTATCTGTGACATTTTGGTTGGATTTCCAGTATGGTACATGATTGGTTTTGTAAATAGTAATGAGCAGAGATTTTCTTTTGGGTTCATGTGGTTTGTTAGTGTTCTGCTTTCTTTCCATAGTAGCCTTGATGTGGCGAAGATTCAGGAAGCTGCACAGATTATGGTTGGAACTCATGATTTCAGTGCCTTTAGATCATTAAACTCAGAGACACCTTTTAAGTCTCCTATCAAGACATTAGAGCAGGCAGATTTTACTGCTTCTTCCAGTCTCCTTCCAATTCACAGCCATAGCAGGTAAGGCAATTTGCTGGTACTGAGGCCCAATCTGTGGCTTATATAACTGTATTGTGCAAAGTACAGTATCCCACAATAATAGGTGGGGACTATTATTTGGGTATAGATGCCTTTAACCTAAATTCAAGATATAATGGACACATGTAAATGCAGATCCATATACAATAATACATCCTTAAACATTTTTTTTTAATGCAAGCAGTGCAAGTACCTGAATTTGACTTAGACTGTAGGGGAGAAGCAGCAGAAGGAGCTAGTCAGTTATTCTGCAGTGCAAGGAGCATGCTGATAGGAGGAAAGAGTAGAGTGACAGATGAGATAATCATGCTGTTTCTCCTGACCAGTCAGAGGTTTTGGAGGGAAAAGACATGAGTGTTACTGAAGTGCAGTGATCCGGTCCCCTCCTCTGCCAGACAGGGTTATGCTGTGTGGCAGAGCTAGGTAAATCTCAACTAAATGGACAGAAATACAAATCCTTTGGCATGTAAAACAGCTTTTATACATATATATTAGGGATGCACCGTTAACGATACCAGTATCAGTATTGGTGCCTATACCAAGTATTTGGCATTTAGTGCTCCGATACTTACCTCCGATACCAGAATTTCCGGTCAGAGGGAGATCTCCCTCTCACCGGCAGTGCCGAGGGAGCATGGCGCCAGCTTCCTTTCCAATCAGGAAGCCAGGCGGTGGGTTATGACCTGCCTCCCGGCTTCCTGATTGGCTAGAAAGCTGGCTTCACTTGTTGCTAGGCAGCCTAGCTTCCTAACCAATCAGGAAGCTGGGTGGCACGTAATGACCTGCCTCCCATGTTCCTGTATAGGTTAGGAACAAGTGAAGCCGGTGTTCTTTCTCTAGATGGAGCACCGGCTTCACAGGCAATCTGTATTCGTACTCTATCCCTATGTATATTTATATTTATTTGTAATTTGTGCATTTAGCTGTTTCCTGCAGTTTACTTTTAAAGTGCAACTAAACTCAAAAAGCAAATATTTGCTATGTTAGAGGAAACCTCTACAAATGGTAATTGAAAGTGCACTTCCTGGAATGGGAGCGTGTCTAGGCACTCCTGTGTCTTCATCTTCATAGCTGTATATCTACAGTGTGCGATCTTGAGCACTGCTGTGATCGCTAGTCTTAGCAGACATGGAGTGAGATTTGGTGAAATTACTATTGTGCTGCTCACTGTTCTTTTTGCTGGCTGACAAGAGGAAGCAAGCCCGGCCTCTACCAAGATGGCCACTACAACAGAGACACCATGCAGAACCAAGCATGGTAAGTCAGTAATGGAGAAAGATCAGCTGCAAGGAGATCACAGGCTCTTTACTACTAATTTGTCTTCTGCCTGTCTTTTTTGGGCACAATTTCCAGAGTTCAGTTCCTCTTTAAAAGCAAAGGGCAGACATAACAGTTTTCATATTTCTCTCAGCACAGGTTAATCTATATGAATGAATGACACTGAAGCATTATCAATAAGAGAACAAACCCTTTATTTCACTGGGAGTCAGTGGAATCAGGAAGTGTTTTCTGTGTCACATCATTCTGGTAACATTTGTCTCCTTATGGAGTAACCACAAGAGGATTTATGCTGTGCCTTTTCAATAAGGTTAACCATAGGAAGTTAAAGTCACAATGGCTGTAGGAAAAGCAGAGACATGATCAGTAGGGAAGATCCAACAGGAGGTCCAAAAACCTGCCTACTTCACCCAAAACAAATCTGTTTTGGTTTTAGTTGCTCTTTTATAAAGGGTCATGATGAGAGTGGTGGTCAGACAGAAATCTAAAACTTAGGTCAGTTATAGTGACTTATGTATTCAAAGTGTATCTATAGGCTAAACCTTTTTTGTTTTGGATGGAGTGGGGAACAATGGACGCCAAGAAAGAACCTGCAAGGAAATCCGAAATTTTAGAATTGTCACCGGAACAAGAGGTAAGGGAAACCTTCCAATGAGGACACCTGTTTTGCAGACAACTGCATGAGAGGGGAATTCCTCTCCCTATGGGAGGTTTCTTTTAACCTCCTGTTGCATCCCTGGGGCAGGAAGTGAAGGGAAAGGTCCCCAGTGATACACAGACAACTACACAGGAACCTGGCACAGTTTTTAAACCATCCATACTCTATCCAAAACATAAAAATTAGTTTTGGCTATAGAAACACTTTAATATATTTAGTGGAAATTTCTCCGTATGCACAAGAATGACTTGCAGACTTTTTTTTTCCCTGCAGGGGTTGATGTATCTTAGACCTCATATAGTCACATGCTGTCAAACTATAGTTCACCTTCAGCATGGCTGACAGAGAGCTATTGCCATTCCTAAGTCTAGTCCATTCTTTGATCACAATAAAATACCCCTTTAAGATTGCTTCCATGCTTAAGCAGTCTTGTCATTCCTTAGTAGATGAGAGTTGGCTGAAGTTTGCCGTTTCCTCTTTCTTGGGTCTTGTCATAAGGATGCTCAAAGCAGTTAATCCTACAATGGTGAGTCAACTTGTTGTATTCATGTTATTGGACCATGTCTGAAGAAACTTAAAACTGATACACCCTCTATAGCATCTCCTTCTTCCTGACCAACACCTACACATGGAATTAACTTTTATTATAACATTATTCTAAAGACTTTCACAGCAATGGTTTTATTAATTATGGTGGCTGCAGCCAAAATTGCTCCTCAGTCTTTTCCGTAACTGTAAATGTTCCACAGTGTTGGGCAAGGTGGAAGCTAGATGGCTGCTCTCTGTCTGATGCCACCATCACCACCATATTAAAATGCTAATGAGAAATTTGCTGTTTAAGTTATTTCCACTTTTTTAAGCTGGCCATACATCTATAGATTATCTGCAAATTTTCTGTGGTCAGAAGGAAAAAGTGCAACAGATTCCTCCATCTACGCTAACCTTTGTGGATGGAGGAATCTCCCACTAGGCCAAGCTTCAGTATCTTGCTAGTTGGCCCCGCTGGCTCTCAAAATGCCTGAACAATGCCTGCATCCAATCAGATCGATCAGGTATGTTGACAGCCAGCGGGGTCGACTAGCAAGATACTGAAGCTTGGCCCAGTGGGGAGATTCCATCATTCTATAGGTGTATGGCCAGCTTTAGACTTGGGCACTCGAGATGTCCCAAACGATGATCAGGTGAGCTTGTTCTGGGAAGCTTGCTTGAGTTCTATCTAAAGCCAAATCTTTTTTGTTAACTATTGATAGAGTAGGGTAGGTTTAAAGCTGCTTTCATTTTTTTTACATCTGTGTCCCATTAGGGAAATTTATTTTCCCTAATGGCAAATCCAAAATCTGGAGTTGCCACTACAAGAAAATAAATCTTCCAAGGGGGACACTTTTATTCCCAGGTGCCCTTAGTGATCGGGGCAATTATAGAGAGTGGCTCTCACTAATGGCACATAGAGATAAATAAAAACTTTGAAAGAAAGCGTCTCATCCAGCACCATACCCTTACAGCCATATGGTGGGGGGTGCTCGGCTTACGGCGATGCCATGTGTTATTGTGGTAAATCACCAGCACACCAGGAGTAACTTCAATGTGTCATCAAATCAAATGGTCCAAACACTAAAAAAAATAGTGCAAGAAAAACATATTCCACTAATATTTTGTGAACAGAAAGGACTCTTCTCTAGGTGACACCCCTTGACAGTCTGCAATTATGTAGAGATGTCACCAGCACACCAAATTCCTCTTAGGATAGCAAAACGTTCATGTATTGAAATTCCTTGTCATATAAACAAGCGCTTTTGGGGCCACACTGGGTCCCTTCATCAGGCTTAGCATGGACAATGCTCTCAATGGTGTGCTGGTGACATCTCTACATAATTGCTGATATTTACGGTGCCATCCGCAGTCACTGCGAGCACCCCCCACCACTAGGGACTTTTGGTAAGGAGTGCGACAAGGAAAAGTATTTACCCCTTGACAGTCTGTCACCTTGAGAAAGAGCTCCTTTGGGCCCCTGAAACATTGGTGAAACATTTTTATTTTCTTTTTGTTTTCTTGCACTATTTTTTGGTCTCTTGTATTTGGACTATTTGGATTGGTAAACCATTGAGGTTACTCCCGGTGTGTTGGCTATTTCTTACCAAACAATAAAAACCTGAGATGGATTTTAACCCCTCACCACTCTATCCACATTTAAAAAAAAGTTTTGGTTTTAATTATTCATAAAACATCATATTCTGTGGGCATTGTTCATAGATGTAACTGGTGGTGTGTCTATGTGAGCCCTAGATGCAGCACGGGTCAGAATTTCTGTTCATATTGGACGGCGACACTGTTCTTTAGCTAGGAACAAGTTAAAATGAATTTCTAGGGTGGGAATCTTTTTTTCCCATGAATGAAGTGGAACATCTGCAGAAAATAATAACTTTCCCCCGGATTCTTTGTGCAAGCATCACCCTACAGCCGGCTCCACCCGTCATTGTAAAAACACAAATTTTTCTAGGCTCTAATATTGGTCGGTCCAAAGTGTTGGATGTAGAGCCAAAACCAAAACGTTCTGTAACTCCATCTGCGGCTCAGCATATACATTCCCAGCTCACTGAGCTTGTCTTACAATGCATTGCTCTGTTATCAGCCACGTTCAGACCACTTTACAACTTGTCATGATTTAACATGCCATAAACAGGCCGCCAGACGTCTACACCAAAATCCTCCATAGGAATGTTTATGCAACTTGGTGTTTTTGTAAATTAAAGTAAGCCTTGTGATCTAATCACACGCCAGGGAATATCTGACAATGCAAAGTATTTGCTGAACTTTAGATCAATCTGTCAAATGAACTGGTTCCAGTCTGCATAAAGAGGATTGAAAGAAGCCATTGGACTCACTGAATATAACTACTTATCACTTTGACGTAGTAATAAAGTCAAAAGACTCGGACCTCACCTTTCTTCCCCCACATCCAATTAATCCTGCCGCCTTCACCTTCGCAGCATCTCCAAAACATGCCCTTCCTCACCAATGAAATCTCACAACTACTCATACACTCCCTTGTTATCTCTCATTTTGGCTATTGCAACTCCCTCCTCATTGGCCGACCTCTACACAGGCTATCCCCCCTTCAGTCTATCATGATTGCTGCTGCTGGGCTCATTCACCTAACCAACCGCTCAGTGTCTGCAATCCCCCCTCTGTCAATCCCTGCACTGGCTTGCATCCCCCACCCCCCTTTGCCGATCCCTGCACTGGCTTCCAATAGCCCAAAGGATAAAATTCAAAATATTAACAATTACTGACAAAGCCATCCACAACTCTGCCCCCGGATATATCTCAAACCTCGTCTCAAAGTATCTCCCTAATTGTCCCCTCCGCTCTTCAAAAGACCTCCTGCTTTCCAGCTCCCTTGTCAACTCCTCCCATGCTCGCCTCCAGGACTTCACTAGAGTCTCTCCCATCCTCTGGAACTTTTTACCCCAACCTGTCCGTCTGTCTCCCCCTCTGACTGCCTTTAGGCATTCCATAAAGACTCATCTCTTCAGGGAAGCCTATCCCACCTCAACCTAACCACTGAACTATCACTTTCTCAAACAATTCATCCCCACACAGCTACCTCCTCATCTGTCACTTCCCCCTCCTTGTTAGATGGTAAGCCCTCGTGGGCAGGGCCCTCCTTACCACCTTGTCTTGAATTGTATTGTAATGTCTTCCTTATATTGTAAAGCGCTGCGCAAACTGTTGGTGCAATATAAATCCTGTATAATAATAATGATAATAACAAAAAGGTTTTTAAGCTATTTTCAATGCTGATTAAATCACTTACAATGAATACTGCTCCTTGATGTTTAAAAGTTTTAGTTTCTTGAAGAATCAGCTCGTTCCCTGAGCACTGGCCCAGATATTCTGTTTTCGGGTGGCTCCTTTCCCTTTGCAGGGTCCTATGGAGCCACCCTCGTGTGTGTGCACTAGTAAGTTGTGCGTGTCTCCACTAACACAGGCACAGCAAGTTTAAGACACTTCCCTTCCCTCTGCTCCTCCCTTCTTTTCCCTCCAATCTCCCAGCTAGTAGATGGACAGCTGCTGGAGACTGCTCTGTCCATGGTGATCTTGTACTGGACAGTAAGTTCAGGGAAGAAGAGCAGAGAGAGTTGGCGTTGTTTGGCCAATAATGTAAAAAAATACTTTAATGGACAATGTAAATTTGCTTGATCTGGATTCATCATTGAAAAAAGTTCGAGAGCTGATTACTATTTCAACTTAGGGCGCCTCTAATATGAAGCCCAACACTGAACACGTTCGCAAGCTTGTTTTTTTTTTCTTTCTGGTTCTGATGGATTCAGCTATCACACACACGCACTGCAACAAAAACAAATCAGGTATTCCACATGTATATGATGGCTTTATGACAACACCAATAATACAACGTACATAGAGTGTCACCAAGACTGTAAATGAGGGGAATACAGGAATGGACGGAAAATCATCCAATGGGGACACTGGTTCTTGTTATAACTAAGATGGGAGTTTACCTCACTTTGGAGAGGTTTCCTCTTTCTTAATGTTGTGTCTGTGGGACAGAAAGTGAAATGAAATCTCTTGAATGGGAGAGAAACAAGTTGACCTGATTTCACCATTCTCTACTCTTATCCAAAATGAGAAAAAAAGTTTTATGCTTTAGACATCCTTTAAAGTTACTGCAGTGCACTCTGTACCACGGGTTTTCAAAAATGTACAGCTTTCTTCTTTCTACTTCACTTGCTTCAGAACTCAAGTGAAGCCGTGTTCATTTTATGGAAAAAACTAAATGTTGGGAAGATGAGGAAACTGTTCACTTGACTTTGACAGGTTATGTTAAACCAGCTCCAGAGTGTTCCCTGTGGCATTATGCAGATATACATACTGGGGGGTTCAGCTGCTTAGGTTAGATGTGACCTTCTAGTCTTCTGCTCTGTCTATAGTGGGATGGGACAAGGTAAGCCCATTTTTAATGTATTCATAGCTGTATGTGGTGGTTTTGGTTTTCACATAGATTAGTGTAGGAACCACACTTTGCAGAAGAGTCTTAGCATTTCGAGGAATTAAACTCTGGAAGCTGTACCCGAAAAAGACACGGGGGGGATAAAAAAAAACTAGTCACCAGTATTCCCTGTGATCCCCTTGCAGCAGACCTTTCCCCATTACGTACCATCTCTTGTTTTACACTGCGTATCTGTATGGAGGCAGCCATCTTGGTAGAGGTAGGGTTTTGCTTTCTCATGTCAAGGCTTCCAGAAAGGAGAACAGTGAGCAGCACAGTAGAGAGATCACCAAATCCTACTTTAAGAGGTGCCTTAGATCTCTCCCTGCAGATATACAAATATGAGGCTTTAGGGCCTGTTCACTGCACTTACTTTTAGAACATTTCTATATTTCATTAGGCATTTCACACAACAGATAAATCTTTCCGGGTACTGCTTAGGCACAATAATTATACAGCACGGTGGCATAGTGGTTAGCGCTTCTGCCTTACAGCACTGGGGGTCCCCGGTTCGAATCCTGGCCACTAACTGGAAGGAGTTTGCATGTTCTCCCTGTGCTTGCGTGGGTTTCCTCCGGGTACTACGGTTTCCTCCCACAGGGACTGATGGGAATGTGCAGTATGTAAAGCGCTGTGTAAATTGTCGGCGCTATATAAATACCTGTAATAAATAAATATACAGGATTTGTATAGCGCAAACTGTTATAAGGAATATAAGGAAGACATTACAGTTACAATACAAATCAAGCCAAAATGGTAAGCAGGGTTCTGCCGTGAGAGCTTACAATCTAAAGATTTTTTTGGCTAAAATTAGGTACCTCGGCTTATATTCGGGACGGCTTATACTCGAGTATATACGGTATATCTCGATGTTCCCAATAACATAGAAAATCTTCAGGTACATTAACATGTGTTTGCAGCAAAGCCCACAAACGTTGGATCCCTTGTATAGATACATTTTCTGTTCTAGATTAAGTGCTGGATTTTTTTTTGTAACGCTGCACATTTTGGAGGGTTTGTACTGACTTAGCCCATTACATTTGCTTTACCATGAAGGGATATTTTATTTTAATTTAATAATACAGTAAGGAACCACTTGATATTTGGGTCATGTTGACCTTGGTGATCTAAAGGTTTGTCTCTGACCCAGTCCTTTTACTTTTTGCAGTGATGTCCAGTTTTGGAATGTTACCTTCAAAAGTAGATCCTTTATCTATAAACAGGTATGGAACCATGAATCCATGTTTATATCTAATTGTTTTAGCTTTTCGATAAATGTTCTTTTGGTTATTGATTATGGTTTCATTACTATATAATTGTGAGAGGGAACACCTACCATCACTGTCACCATAATAACAATGTAATAAACTCGCCCTGGGTCAGTGTAATAAAAGGAAATGACTATTAAATGTCATGTTGTCTGATCAAGTAACCTGTGGGGAGATCACAAATCTTTCATTCTAGAAGGGGTTGCTAGATCCCGAGACTGGGTGAAAAGAGTTCCAAATCCTTTGGCAGACAAGTTCACATATACATTTTTTCAATTGAGTATTTAGCTGTTTGCCTGGAGTCCAGCTTTAAAGTATATGCGGACCGTAATAATGAACTTCTATTTGCTCCCTTTGAAATCTTTTTAATATAGCACTAAAAACATTTTATCTGTTCAGCAAGTGCAAAAATACATGTTGTTCCTGCCAGAAATCTAGTGAGTTGATAACTTCCTGAGTGTGTTATGCCTGTGCTGCACTGTTATCAGCATTATTCTTAGTTCTCTCTGAAGACTACCGAACATGTTTCCCCTGTGTTTTGAAAAAGTAGAGTAGTCCTGTCCTAAGGTGACAATGCTGCTCTTCTATAGTTGCAGTGGGGCAAGTAAACATTGCCCTACTGGCATTGTCACTAGATTAAAAAAAAAAGAAACCTAATTTAGCCAAAACCTCTATGGACTGATAAGCTGCAATACAATACATTTTTGTTCTTGGGTCTTTAAATACATGTTTCTATGTTGCAAATTTAGTTCTTGCACTTCTTTGGTAATAATCAGAAAGTTAATGTTCTCTTTCAGGTGCGAAGAATGACTAGTGCTTTAGTTGCAGTGGGACTTGGCCTTCTCACACCAGAACAAATTAGATTTCATCTGGAGACTGGTGAACAAATGGCCTTCTCAAGAAATGTAATAGCTCCACCTGATGGATTGTTTTTAAAAGAAGTCAAATACGCAGACACAAGTGAGTGATTCTGTATAAAAGCGAACTTAGAACTCCATTGCATCCTGTTGATTCTTCTGTACCCCTGCCTGCACTGGATAGATGAGTCATTACTTAGGGGAACAGATGTGGCGGGCTTGTTTCATAGTTTGACAAGCTCTGCACTGACCTTTCATTCCTAAAAATGTCACCAGCCCATAGTCACAGGGCGTGTGGGAGTTTTTCTAGAACATATGTGGATAAGATCATGAAATGGTTTGCTAAAAGTCTTACGTGTACATAGTTACATAGTTAGTCAGGTTGAAAAAAGACAAAAAGTCCATCGAGTTCAACCTATAGAGATATGGAAAAAACAAAAGAAGAAGAAAAGCCTAAACATAAAGCTATGCCCACAATTACACACTGTTGATCCAGAGGAAGGCAAAAAAAACCCTATAAAGCATGGTTCAATTTGCTCCAACAGGGGGAAAAAAATTCCTTCCTGATCCCATAAGGCAGTTGGATATTCCCTGGCTCAACAATCTCTGATGCCTAATATACCTATAAGAACTAAATATCCAGTAATATTCTGTGCATTTAGGAATGCATCCAGATTTTTTTTTAAACTATTAACTGAGCTAGCTAGAACTAGTGGGGGAGTCTGTTCCACATTTTCATAGCTCTAACTGAAGAATCCTTTCCGTATGCAAAGGTTAAACGTCTTTTCCTCCGGACGCAAAGACCCTTGTCCTTTTGCAGTGACCTTAAAGTGAATAATTTGGCACCAAGCCCACTATATGGACCATTTATATATTTATACATGGTGATCATGTCCCCCCCTTAATCGCCTCTTCTCCAGAGAGAACAAATATAGTAGGTCTGTTTTTTTTCTTGGAGCTTTACTTAAAGTTCTAAAAACCAAACCCCCTTTTTTTTTTTTTTCGTTTTGGATGGAGTAAGGGATGGTTAAAACTCCTGTCCCCTTTTTTTTTTTTTTTTGCAGTCTGTGTCCTATTGAGGTAATTTTGCTTCACTTCCTGTCTCCAGACAATAGAGGAAGTGAGAGCAAATCTTTCCAAAGTAAGGTCATCTTATTATTTTTTATTTATTACAGGTATTTATATAGTGCCAAAAAATTTACGCAGCGCTTTACATAGTGCACATTCACATCAGTCCCCGCCCTATTGGAGCTTACAATCTAAGGTCCCTATCTCACATGCTGCATACAAGGGCCAATTTAGACAGGAGCCAATTAACCTTCCAGCATGTTGTTGGAGTGTGTGAGGAAACCGGAGTAACTGGAGGAAACTCGTGCTAACTTCTTTTACACAGTTGACACTGAAACAAGTATCCCCATTGGAACACTTTCTCTCTATTCCTGTTGCAGGGATGACTAGAAACGTTACATTGTACATCACTTTTAGTCCCAGTGAGAGTGGTCACCAGGAAAAATAGGGTTAACCTCCTCAGTGGTGACACTGACAGCGTTGCATAGCTAAATAGAAAAAGGAGATATGAGTGGTACACCTGAAGTCAATGTCCAACAAATATTTACTCCATTAAAGTAGTTCAATAAAAATCGGTGTGTGCAGCCTATGCATTGCAGTGGTTCAAGAGTGCCCCATTTTTGGGGGGCTTAAGGTGTTTGCTTTAAATTAAAAGTTGGCTCTGGAAGTGGGATTGGTGCCAGATACGTAGTGTATAGATAAAAACCAGGAGATAGTTTTTGCAACCAAAAAATACACCTTAAGCCTTGATAAAGGGGGCCATCGAAAAGCGTTTGCCCCACATATGGATTTATATTGGACTATTTCAATGGAATAAAACTTTGTTACTTTTGGGGTCTTTTTGGGTGTGTCGCTTGTATTTTACTTTCCTCATTTAGTACCAATCTGAAGTGCTCTGAAATACCCTTCTGTATATGGGAGCTGCCTGCTTAGCATAAGTACAACTCCTCTCTACTATGCTATATGACCCTGTCAAATTAGACCTACTCTGGGGATCCAGCGTCACCCACTTTGCACTAAGCAATCAAAAAATTTTAACCCATCTGTACTAGGGTTGCACAGATACCAAGTTCAGTACTCGGTACAAGTACGAGTACATGTACCAATACCTTTGAGCTCCAAGACTACACTAGAGAAAAATTCAAAAATTAGGAGTCAGCTGTCATCTGTAAGGAGCACACGGAGCTCCTGGGATTTGTACATCTCTATTGTAATGTACGATTTTGTTTATATAAATATAAATAAAGGGATGCACAGATACCAGTTTTGCGAGCACTGGTACTTGCCGAGTACTTACAAGTATGTGTACTGACACATTTTTGTTTATTGTCATGTGACAGTTTTTCTAAAACAATACAGACTAATGATTTCAGCACAGTGGTGGAGCGCCAGAGCCAGGTCCCAGCTGCAACCTCTGCAACCCTGGTAGTTATCATGAAAATGCCAAGTATCTGCACTGGTACTCGAAAAGTATCTGTGCATCCCTAATCTGTACTATATTCAAAAGTAAAAAAAAAAAAATGTTGGCTTTGGATACACTTTAATGATGGTCACCAAGGCCATTGTTCTTCATGTTAGTTTTCATATTCATAGATGCACTTACTTTTTTTGCACCAGCTTTTCAGATTATACAGAACCATTCATATCAGTGGCAGTCCAATCTACTGCCACTGCCACAGTCATGCATCCACATACACTCTTCTAGAGACAGTTGGTTAGAGGCCAGTTAATCTACTAGTATGTTTTTGGGTTGTGGAAGAAAACCAGCACACTTGGGGATAACATAGGTACTCCATTCCACTAGGGTCCCTGGGGAGAACATAGGAACTCCATTCCACTAGGGTCCCTGGTGAGACATGCGGAGAACTTAGGAACTCCATTCCACTAGTGTCCCTGGGGAGAACATAGGAACTCCATTCCACTAGGGTCCCTGGGGAGAACATAGGAACTCCATTCCACTAGGGTCCCTGGTGAGACATGCGGAGAACTTAGGAACTCCATTCCACTAGTGTCCCTGGGGAGAACATAGGAACTCCATTCCACTAGGGTCCCTGGGCAGAACAGAGGAACTCCATACCACTAAGGTCCCTGGTGAGACCTGGGGAGAACATTGGAACTCCATTCCACCTGGGTCCCTGGTAAGATTTGAATGAAGGACTGCCCTGAAAGACCACAGTGCTAACCGTTTTTTTTAATCTGCCAAATTTGTGAAAGGAGAATGCACAGCAATCAGATTTCATTTTTTTTTTAGCCACAGCAGACGTCTATAAAAAGAACTGCCTGATTTGTGTGTGAATCCCGTGGCCCTTAGATTTCCAGGACCAGTTAGATAATAAACCTGAGATAATGTCCCACTGCTGGAAAAGAATGATAGTACAAAATGTAACTCTATGATGAGGCAAAGCACCAGATTCCACCTTGTGTTTGGTCCTCGAGAGTCTCCAATGCAGTTCACTAAATGAAGCCTTTTTCCAGTGACAAAAGAGGGGAAAGCTGCTTATGGTAATTTCCTATAAATTTGGCAGCATTTCAGAGAGAGCTCTCATTTTATCTTCTTGCTTATTAGTGACAGTAAGGAAGAGAACAGTGAAAGGAGCTGCCTGGAGGACACAATGCTTGCTCTGTTGTATTGTGCCTGCAGATTTCAGCTCCAAGTCCGCATTCTATGTCTCTCTCCCTTCAAGCTGTGTAACTGCACAGCTGCTGACATAATGGAACCACCACAGTAGTCATTATTATATGCCTGGGATGTTCTGTTTTTATAAATAATTCCCTAATTGCACCACTTGGGGGAGATCAAACTGGTAGAATTTTAGAAAAATATTTGTCAGATAAATATGGAATATTGCATATTAACATTGCGTATTCTCCTTCTGAGACAGCAGGCGGAGCTTTAGGCTACTCTTTACATATTTATCTATTTACTCCTCTGTAAAATAAAGGTCACTGTCTATGGAGATCAGTAGCTCAAGGTGAAATTTACACACATGATTGAATGACTCCTCCCTTATCAGATGGCTGGGTCCAAGCTCTTGGTTAGGGCCAGTCTGCTTGAAAAGTGTTTACTGCTCTACTGTCTCTTTAGATAAGCCATAGTGACCTGGGAATTCTTTGTCAGATATTTAGTGTTAATTTGTAATATAGCGGTTATATGCATATAGTAACAATAGATACAGTACAACTAAAAATATATAAACTTAAAGCGGAATGTCATGTTTATATTTTTT